>NW_008751892.1:387046-402877 GCF_000715545.1 Opisthorchis viverrini | reverse complement strand
GCGGCGGGGGTGTCCATGACAGAACACGAGACCCCTCACGGCTGACAATTCTATCGGGAATCGTCAGTTCTCTTCGAATGAATATATATATATATATTATGTATATATATATATATGGAGCACAAAGAAGAGACTACTGAGATCAATCTGAATGACACTAAAGAATCTGCTTTTTGAGGAGGGAAAGTTAAAGTTTCACTTTGTAGATGGATGATAGTTACCTTTTATATTAGAAAATAAGCATGATTTAAGTTCACCGTTGTGATATTCTGGGCGAAATTTATCTGGACTGAAACAGGTGGAATACAAGGGCTTGCTTTGCTCCGGACGGAGGTTAGTCAGGGTGTTCCACAGAAATGTCACACACGGCGCACAACCAGTTCAAGCACATTCAAAATATACATGGTACGTATGTTCTTGACTCCCTAGTTTTTGCAATGAACTTCTTGTAGTAACAGGTTTTTATATTTTGCCACTGATCCACAAGCTCTAATCGAATGACTTATTTCAATGCATGCTGTCCCATAATAATACTTTTCTTCACCATATTCAGGTGCAACAGACAAGGATAAATTTAATAAACTTCGACAAAACTGGTAAACTGACAGTAACTAGTTACCCGTACGAGACATCCCATTCCAGAATCAATAGATGGGAATGAGTGGAGTTGCTCATCCCTTGCTTTCAACCAGATCTATGCTCAGCGAACAAACAAATAATCCAGTTAGAAATTGAACGTTTAAGAATTTCGATGTAACTAGGATTTAAGCGAAAACAAATGTAGAGAATGGTTCTAGTCTTGGTAATATTTTTGCATTTTCCGAAATAGAATTTCAATCCCCCTACATCCATTCTTGAACCCATGTTTTTTAGGACAATTTTCTCCACACCATTTGAGAGAGCAAAATGCATCCGAACTCCTTGCCATAGGCACTAAATACGTGATGCCACGCTTCACCTTTAGCACAGTGGTGCATATTTGAAGTCTTGAAACTCTTTTGAGAGGGTTTTTTGTTCTTTTTATAATAGCAATGGGCATAATTTGAATATTTAAGAATTTAGTCTAAATTATTTATGGCTGGTCATTTTTATGCATAATTCGTTCTTCGTGAAAAGATCAGAAAGATACTTCTTCAGCGAGGCTTCAGGTAGATGGCCAAGAAGTATAGATCTGTATTGAATGGTTTGGATGAAATTTCGAGGAACGGATGATGCGAGCAGCCACTTCGTTTTCAAACATCTTCCGGTCTACCGTTCTCTTCCAATGCTTCGAACAATCAATGATGACACGATCGGATTGTAAAGATTAGGGTTTTTGCCCATCGCTTACTTGGCAGTAGACCTATAAATGTAAAACATTTAATCGATAAACTGCGTAACTTCTTTAAGGTTGGTGCATTTATCGATGATTGAGCGTCCTAATGAAAGTTGTGTTACTCCTATAAGTCAAGGAAAATATCAATGCGTGTGGATGTTGATACCCGGCTTGTGACTGTAAGGTTTCACAAACCGCGAATCTGAATCACTCTGTCAAGACTCCTTTCCAACTTTATTAGTTATGCTGAAAAGCCGACTTAACCCCTATGCATCCTTGATCGGAGTAAATTCTCTCCGATAGAAATCATGACAGGGTCAAGACTTTTGGGGACGAAGATTTGAGCCCGATTATCTTGCAGGACCATAGAGGGTAGGGTGGCAGTTTCTGGCCCCATTTTGTGTGTAATATGAACTTGCCGAAATCGACACGAACTCGGCATCACGATGGTATTTATATCAAGTGGCATCCACTTTTCTCTGATCCTGGTGCTGAAGGTTAGCATGTATACTCGCTCGAATCCACAGCTTCACCAAATGCTTGAATGTAATATAACATTCTGTTCCCCTGCTGTCCGCAGACTTCCTGTGATGTGATCAGTGCTGATCGGTATCCAACTGGGTATTTCCTACTACACTTGCACAAACTATTTACTCATGGAGTGTCGTATGCTTTGCATTCATGTGTTTAACTCTAGATATTTAGAATTTGAATGACTTTCTCAAAAATACAGGATCGGTTGATGCAGCCTTCTTCACTATTGTGAGGTTTTGGTGATGTGTTTTTATTTTGTTACCTCTCGTTTTGTTGAATGGGTTACCAAGCCTTTAAAAAGGTTTGAATCATGTGACATCACGCCTGCATTTTAAACAGTCTCATCGTTTGACCGGGTTTGCAATGAATTTGTCTCCTAGGTAGCATCAAGATGGTCGACACCGTCCAAAATTCGTTTGGCTCACTGAGTGACGGCTGCGACTATAATCTTTGGGGAACTTAAAACAAGAAGGGTAGGGGGCGATAAGAATTGAAAATAACTGACAATCACTGACATAAAATGTAATCTATTCAAGTTTCACTGCAGGTGCTGCTTTGTTGGGCGTTCAACACCGACTATCCCAACAACTTTTTAGAAACACAAAATTAATTGAATCAAACGGATGTCAACACTTTATTGATCATGATATTAAGTGTATTTAAGCTGAAAGTTTTACACGTCCGATTCGTGGAAGAACTGGGGCAACTTAAAAACGCCTAATGTGATCGTAATTAAACGACCATCTGTCAGAACAAACGGAGCAAAACGTAAGGCAACCAATCAAGATCTATTCCCTGAAAAACACTTCAAACATCCAGGGTGATTATTTCCGCCAAGACCTTCAATTTGTTTGCCACCAAATGGAAAGAAAGCCCTCATTATTTATATTACTTCCCAACCAGTTCTTAGTATGATCTGACATATTAATAAAAATAAGCTTTCTTTTATAGAAATATCCACTGATTCAAATTTGAATAAGCGGTTTTTTGTTTCGTCTAAAAACAAACCGTCCCAAGCCTAGACTTCCGTTTTGAAGATAAGCGAGCGTCGGTTTTGGCTTTGCACATTCATGTTTTCATATAGTGAACTTCATCCAAGTCGAAAGAAGAAATAGAGTACAGAAAAGTCTTCAGTCTGTATAAAATGGGATCAAAATGTAAGCTAGGCGTTCCAATGCTGTTCGGCTGGAAGTCTGCATTGTAACTGCTTCTGGAAAGTAGGGTCCCTTGACTTAAGTGTGGTTGAGGAAACATCACATACTATACGTGGTCTATGTTAGTGATGAATAAGGAGAGTTACATTAGACTTTAAAGAATTGTAGCTTGCCGATAGTGTCTGGGTCTTTTAGACAGCCTGTTTAAGATCGTCATTTGACAACCGTACTAATTACCAAATATTGATATCGGTCTCACGATAATGCGAATGAGGTGGAACGTTAGACAAAATGGGACGTCTATCATATTTTTATGATGTACTTTTGTCTCCTAACTCCTTCCGTTCTCGTCAGCTCAAATAATTTGTCAGCTAAAAAGCCCATACCACAGGCGGTCAGTCGGNTTGTCAGCTAAAAAGCCCATACCACAGGCACATTGATTCTAGCTGCAGCGTTTTCGATCACAGGAAAATGGTAGAGTGTGGTACATAAAGCCAAACCCTGGAGGTGATGGCATGCTCAGCTAGTTAGGAAACTTGATAACGCCACTCGACTGTAGGATTGGGTCGTTTCCTCAGTGTCATTAATCATTCATGGACTGACCCTGGGGTCACCATCCAGGGAGGCGGCAGTCGTGGACTCGACCAAGTTTATTGGTTAGAGCTTTCATACTTCGTTGCCAGGTCATACACTGTCCCTCTTTCGGACGCTTCCACTCGAGCGTAAAGAGCACTCCTAGGCCGACAGTGTTTTGGGATGTAGAGTGCATGTCCTAGACGGCGTAATCTATAAAACGTGAGTAAATCATCTATCATTGTACAACTCCGTCTTCCAAGGATCAGTTGGAGTACCTCAACATTACTAACACAATTTTCCCACCAGACACGATATACAAACACTGACGCTTTTCGTATGTTCTCTTTGCATCAAGTCTACCAGGACAAAAAATAAAACAATGCCTGGAAATTCAGTTTGTTTTTCCCTTGTTTGATTAGATCGACGGTTACTCTCGAAATCCAAGAATCAATCATTTCGCTTCATACTGCACATTACTTTGTGCAAATTGCGAACTGACTTCAAATAATGTGAATTTGACTTTGTCTGGCCGAAATAAAAGACAAATAATAAGTTAGTCTAGAATTTATGGTGTATATCTTGCTGTTTCGTAAGGTAGAGCAAATGTTCCCAAGAGCAGTGGTTACTATTCGCACACTGGTTAGCATAGTTCCTTATACATAGTGTTCACTGACCCACGCCACTATTATTAGCTGTTAGGCAATGCTCACTCGCACTATAAGTGCCACCCCAAGACAGTCTTCACACCTATTCCGCAGAAGAAACACTGCATCGTGTTACTTTCTCAGTCGGTTGGCTGCTGACATTTCTACCATCCACTTGTTGGACATATTACTATAGGAGTATACACATCTTTGCCATCAGATAAGCCATAATAAATCAAGCTTCCTGTCCGTCTTTCACCAAAAACGCCCCTTGCTGTCAACCTGTGGCATATCTCGCAGCTCAGTCAAAGGTGCGGCCAAAAGCACAAAGAAGTGACGCTAGGCGCAGAAAGATTGCTACGGAAATGACTGCAAAGGCCGTCCGTGTTTCTGTCTTCTTGAAAAATGGTTTTATGCGAAGTGATTCATCACTGAATGACGGAATCTGTATAGACAACACAGGAATATCACCATTAAGGGTGATGCGGTTTGAATCAGTCAGCATAGGGGACAACAAAATGGCTGACTTTTGATCTGATAAACCGGGGACAGCTAGATTTGCACATTCCCTTCAAAGTAGCTAAGTAGTACACGATTCACAGCTCCCTGACATCCTTTGATACAAGTACACACAACCCGTATCATGTGGTTACTTTCGATACCAGGCAAAGCGCATATTACCTCGGCCACCCGATTTCATATCACAGCAGGTGTAATGTAACGGAACCTCAAAGCTTTTCGCCGAATGCCGACGTTTACATTGTGAGACAAAACCTCACCGCATTTCACAACATGCTTTGCACACTAGCTGATCTGGTTTGCTGCGGTGGCTTGCGTCAGGCACAACCAGCCTATTCACTTCGTGATTCCCAGTTCAATATGCATTAGCGTTATTTCGCCTGATCGCTTTACTTGTAAGTTTTTTTCACTGAGCCGGTGTGAAACAGCAGTCGCATTGGAACAGCTGTGACTGAATACATTTTTCTGATTTCCACAACTGTAAGTATTTTCCATTTTGTAAAATTTCTCCAGGTTCAGGATACGAGGCTCTCGATTTTATAAACGTCATCTATTTAAGCATTTTGTAGTGACGAGGAGTTGAATAATATTATTTAATCCCAAATAATGCAGATAGGTAGGCTTAAACAGTGAGAGAGAAAACTCAGTTTTGCCAAGTTTGGATCAGCACAGAGAGGGGCAACAGTGAGTAGTATCTCTGGACATTTTCACTATAGCACAATCGTATCCATGTTGGTTTGAAGATTTCTAAGGAAACGTATGGAAGCCTCAAGCAGAAAAAAATACCGAATCAGTATGCTCATCGAAAACGAAGTATTTGGACGGAAATGAATTCCCCAAGGTTCCAATAGCTTTTATCGGTTCCCAAGGTGAGTGTGGTGGGAAAATGAACCATCATGTCTGGCGTCGGAGACCCAGAAAACACGCTGTCAAACTTCAAATTGTCAGGCTGTCTTAGAGATAGAGTCAGTCAGCCTAACCACTTTGGACAAACCACTGAAGGGTAGAGCTCTTGTTAAAACAAGTGTAAGCATGATGCACAAAAGTCTATCAGTGGTCCCGATGTACTTAGGGTGGCCTAGTGTAGCATATTCAGTTGCCTAAAAATATCACGAAGGAGAGATTCAGGAGGGTTCCAGGCGCGTCCCTCCTCAAAAACCAAATGTATATCCAAATGAATATAGTCTGCTAATTTCGTGCAATTTGGGTTCAAGTAGAACACGAGATTGACGAAAACTCGGGAACTGTGCCCACCTGAGGAGCCCCGAGAAGGACAAAACCGGTCGTGGGCTGTTGAAAAGTTAATCAAACATTAATCAAACATCCCATTCAAAGAAGTTGGGGAGAACCAGATGATTTCCTGCCAAATGTGTCTTTTAGGTTTTTGGATGTAAAAAATTCAAAAAGCTCTAATCCGGAGTCAAACAAAAGTTAGGTCGATCGGTAATTTTAAAAATGAGTGATTTTGTATTTTTGTTGGCCCGATGCGCGAGATTTGTAGGACTGAAGGATCTGACACCTGACTCTGGTATTCCAGCTTACGGAAAGGCTGGAGCCATTTCACACCCATAATATTCGTTTTTGAAACCTCGGCGCTTGTGTTTTGAAGCCAAAACTCTTGTGAAACATGCAGCAAGACGACTGTGTTTCGAGTACTCTTCTGTAGACTTTGGGTATTCTAGGAGACGGTATATGCAATTTATTCAGGTTCTAAACCTCTGGTTGAACTTTAGAGAAGTGTGAAAAGATAAATTGTCACGTCAAGCTGTTAGGAAACGAATGAAAGCTTTTAACACGTATAAGGTCCAGCACAGCTGTTTGCAGCTGCACAACTATGCTAACACGTCCGTGGATAGAACACTATTTCAACTTATCAGCCAACAATGTTAAAACATGCCATTGTATACATTACAACATCCAGGCAAGTGATTAGATCACTCAGGCGAAGTGATCAGATTATCAAGTGGGCAGAAGAGTCAGGTAGCATCCTTGCTATACGCAGTCTAAAAGCCATTCTGTCTGGGACAGTTTTACATGAGATCGCAGACACACAAAGTACTTCAGAATTAGTTACAACCGAATGTTATGTAACTGAACATTCTTGTTTTGTTATAAATTTAACTGATTGTCATCTTCTCTCGGGTGCTTTTGTTTAATTTTCTATTTCACCTCTAAACTATGAAACACAATGTGTGACGGGGACAAATAAGGTTGCTGGTAAATTTATCTGCTTCGAGATTTCACTCTTATGTAGGCGATTTCCGATATGTTTGAATAATGCTGAGTGAGTACGCATCGTATTTCACTCATGTCTGTCAAAATAGCACATTAAGAAGTCATCTCATCAGCTTGTGACTGTCGTTGTGAGGCACACAGACTGTGTTTACGTCACTTAGCACAGAGAGTATTTGATCTATTTTGGCTTAACACTTTCTGGGCTGTTTAGGTGTTTAAGATAGTTGTGAAATTTCGGATTAGCTTATAAGGTTTTCCAACACCTAACGGCGATTACTATTCTCTCACTCCTAAGTGAACGTTCTCGAAGAACTTGGAGTAAACTGGCTTTTAACGTAACAAGTATGCGCATTTTGTTATCAACGAAGTGAAGGGAAAATCCCTTGGAAATTACTACTAAACACGCTGTGATAAACACTCAACGGTTATCTTTCGACGAACTTATGTGAGGTCAGACATATTCACGTTCCTACACCGATTTCAATAAATGGGTTGTATTCTGCTGTTGGACTCAAATCAAACAGTTTAGACCGTGAGAATTACCTGTGAGATAGCTGATCGGAATGTCATACGAATGTCGTGAGTCGCACATAATCACCGGAAAGTTCCCAAATTTTGTGTAGGTTTTACTTCACCCACATTTCACTGGCACCAGAACCGCAAGAACTACACGTATGCAGCTACTTCGGCTAACCTTGCTAATCTGTAAATAACAGTTGGCTATTAAACACCATCGGTCTTCCATTAACCCAGAATAGAACCACATTCGACATACACTCACACATTCCGCAATTTGCACTCGTCCATGTCCAGTATTCCTCTTCGGTATTCCTCTTCCGTTATTCCTCTTCGGGCTTCCCACTTCTGAGAAAGATGAGTCATGTTATTTTCAAGCTCTATCCATACCCTTGGTAGACACTGGACCCTTTCAGCTACGTTCACCTGGTTTTCAAAAATTCCGGTTTACAAAAACCAATGAAGGCGTGTATTCTTGTCAAAATGAAGTACATTCTGGCAATGCATTTGTGATTTATCACAGTGCTTCAGTTCCGAATCGCATGTTGACATATGCAGCCATCTTACCATATTGTCATCAAGTAACCGTTTGAGAAAATGAAGGTGTCTGAATGGCTGAGAACTAAATAACAAGTATCCATGAACTGCGCTGTCAATCGGTAATATGTACATTATGACAGGTCCATGCCTATGAAAGCTTTGCAACTGTATTTTTCGTATGAAATGCTGCTTGCATACATTATTACAGTCAGAGATGCAGCTACAATCGCTCATATCCAGATTTCACTCAATGTCCTAATGAATTTTACTCAGATAAATCTGCGAAAATAGTTATGTTGGTATGTATGCCTTGATATCGTTTATGCATTTTACCACTACTTGCCTTCCCATTCAAGCGGAGAGGCTTGCGTGTGTCAATATTATTCTGGCTAATGCATAATTTATAGCTAGTCCAAACCCACTAAAATGTATCATAGTGAGCGAGAAATCTTCACTTTTATCCCTTCGAACGACTACATTCTTTTTGCTGCATTTGATCCCGTTAGATACGAACAACTGACAGTTTTTCCCAGGCCATTTTTTCAACCATCAGCTGAACCATATTTCCGAAAAGTTTTATGTCAACCTCTGTTGAAGCGGACGAGATGGTGGTGTGTTCCAACACTGAGTAAATAGCTGGAGCAAATTCACCATGAATGTTGATCGTTTTATTTCTTACGTCTGGCATCTATCTGCTTGTTTCACTGAGTGAAATTTTGCGCAATTTCAAACTGCTCAATAAACATCCCGACTTTTGCATTGTGAAGATGGATCTGTAGCACGCTGAAGAATAATTGTTTCAAATTTCGAGCAAACAGTGTACATATAGCTTTGTTTCCTTTTCTTAAAGACCAGTCTAACAATGACCGCCTGAGCCTCAAGAATACTTCTTTATGTAGTTAGCCTTCAGTAATTTCAGACTTGAAGAAGAGCAGCAACGATGCTTTAGGTGGTTTTGCAACAACTAATATACGATGAAAAGATAGCGGATTATAGCTTGATAACTGAATGACGAAAGACCTCCGACTGACTTGAAGAAACAATCGTTGTATTTCCACCCAAGAAGTGGGGAAAACCGATTAGGGCCTGGGCAGAATGTAGTTTAGAGAATTTACCTCAGTAAATAATGGTGGAATATCGTGTCTCGTAGACACCAAAGTAAAACAAAACAGGTATGGTGAACCCGTCCTACCTGAAGTTCATCTTTAGTACCGTCAAAGCAAATCTTAAAGCGTGTAGGCGTTGATTGCTTAACGGGAGAGCGCGTAGATTTTCTGATGGGTCAGCGTCGGGTCCCGCAGCATCACACAATAAACAATACTGTTTGTTGCGAATTCATTCTTTCAAGTACTCATTTTAATGCAAGCTTTACACGTAGAAGGACACGGCTCCAGTGATTTGATAGTACTGTATTTTGAAATGACACCCTTAGAGGTTACTAGTGGATTGTTCCGCTCAATAGTTCTACTCAAAGATTTATCATACCGCTTGAAAACAAATTCTGGAATACGGTGCAATAAAATCTGTGTGTGACAACACCTGCACGTTTACTATCACAGTTACGTTTCCTTGGTGGGCTAACATTCAAAGACATCAAACTACCAACTGCTAGGATATGTTCTATGCATATTAGTGCCTTCGTAGTGCATCCCATCAGCCGAAAAGATGTGAAATTGGACAGTACTGTTGTATTAGGTAAAAATATGGTATATCAAGGATTCTTCACCTGGTTTTAAATCTAAAACGACGTTTGCATGTAACAGAGTAACTCGATAGCCATTGGTCCAACTGATCAAAACAAGGTTAGGAGGTGAATATCAGGGGGAAATGAAGTTCTTCCTAGATTGTGAAGTACCCCTTTCACCTAATAAGTTTTTGGTCCATGTAGCATTTTTCAATTTCCCTCTTGAAAGATATTAAACTCACATGGACTCAAAAAGAACAACAGTAATGTGGAACGCGAAAGATAAAGTGGGTTCTTATTATCAGGGTGCTAAGAATGTATCATATTACTATGAGAACACCTTGAGATCACACTCCTTGTTCCACTCTTTTTGAAACGTGTCAGGTATGCCCAGTCCCAGAAAATCTGTCAGTCTCATTTTGTACTTAGACATGTTTATTAGTAGATGAAGACGTTAAAGAAAGACTAGAGTAAAACTCAGCCAAAAGTCTCCAAATAAATGTGTACCTCAAAGACCAGCTCATGTTTAAGATAGAGATCTATTCAAGCGTAATTTTAGTTTCAATTAGTACTCCGGGTATGAACAAGTTAACTTGCAAATAAGGGTTTAAATCCACTCACCCAAAATGAATTTTGAAGTAGAAAACATGGGTGGCCGAAACTCCTGTACTGTTTCTAATCAATCGAGTACAAAACGTCCGAACCCTCCGGTGAACTGTCATCAGTCCTATAGGTAGTTTTGTGCCAGAAAGAAAACATCGCTATCCTAAACATTGTTCCAAACGAAACATATATAAGCTGTCTAACTGTGCATCTTATGTGGAAAAGACATGCTTCACGATGGACTCGAACCGGGGACCACTTACTTACATGTCACGTCACTAGGCAACCTTGTCAAAGTCATTTTGTTCGAATTGCTGTAAACAATTAAACCTCACAAAAGATAAACAGGTAGTACTTGGTGTCTCAGTGAAAGACTTTAATGTGCAGTATGCATTGGGAGTATCCAGACTTCTATGTCACTAATTCTACTTGCATCTGAAAATTGCTTTTTCGATGTGCGTAAGTTCTCCTATTTAGGTTGATAAATTTAGACTCGTATTCCTGTAACATCTGTTTATCCTACCAACCTCCATTCCACCTACACCATTTGATTATATTTCCCCTTAAAAGCAGATTATCGACCTGAAACCTGGTGAAAAGGATCTGCTATGCAGCTTCGCATACTGATGGAAAAACTATCTGTTTTCACCCCGCCGGCTATTGGAAGAGAATACCGAATTGTGAGCCAAATTACGTACCGAGTTGTGAACAGTTGTGATCCTTCTACTCACACAAGAAAATAGCGTGCGTCACCCGCCTCTGTTGTGACAACGACATTCTCGTTACTGCTTATTGCAAAACAGAGTCCATAATGATTATTCACGATATCCTATTCTGTATGGTGCTCGCTCTTCACAGTAACTTAAACGTCGAAAATCACATCAAGGAATCGGACGAAACAGGCCGCTTCTGGAAGATGATCAATTTATTTTCTGCCACGAGTAGTTCACGTCACTAGGATTGTCAGTGCCTACAAAGTTAACTTTGTTATATTCTGCACCTGCCGCTGCTGCTGACGTTATGCGACGGTGCCTCGAGGTATTCCCAATAAAGTGAGTAGGCAACACAATATTTCACCAACTCACCAAGTCTAAGTCAACTCTTATGTCCTCAGGCCGGAATAAAATATGGGTAAAACCATGCACAACTAGGGCTGCCACCACAGCTTAGGGCATGAGATTCAACACAAATATGAAGCGCATAGCCCCGTGGTAAACCTCGTCTGAAGGAGCTCTAATTAATATCAGGCGATTTCACTCCAGTAGATTGACAGACATATACGTGAGTACATCAAACTTAATCATGGATTATAATGACCGTTAAAAGTGGTTTCGGTTGCATCCAACACAAACTATTTTCTAGTATGAAACGAAATTGCTGTGTATTTGTGTCCACAGAATCGTTTGTTGATTATGCCAAATTTAGTGCTATAATACGAAACAACAGCTTCATCTTTATTTTTTCAGGTTTCTGTCAGTGTGTCACAACATCTGTTCCGTGTACTGGGATTGAGCATTAAACCAGGTAGCCAGAAAAGTTAGCGTACACCTGAAGTAACTAATGCAGGCAAACTTAGTGAAGAAGACCTACCACTGATATTACCTGGTTTCAAATGAGTGGACAATGGCTAGTTCTCCATGACCAAACAATCAATAAGCAGCAGCAAGCAGCTTGCAATATTTACACTCGTAATATCCGTAATAGACAAACGTATCCAGTTTAGGGAGATCGGCGTTTGCACATTTTTGACTGATTTGTGTTTTACTGAATAAGTCATTTAAGGTGTTGTGTTGTTACCCTAAGATCTTTTGGATTAAAGCCGCCAAACCCATTCATCCAAGGAATACAAAGCAAGGAAATGTCTTGGGAGATAGTCTGCAGCCATGAAAAAATCAATGGAGGGAAAAAAGTACTCTCGCGATGGAGCACGCGCCGTTTACTAGGGATCTTGTCACTGTCATTCCACAACAGTGTATTTTAACGTTTTTTCTCATTTCCCTGGCTCCTATGACAAATCTGAAGAGTGAGATCGAAACATAAACAAACAGTATTCTTCTCGAGATACCCATCACATGTTCTGTACAAAATTTAGTTCACTTTGTAACAAATCTCGGAGCATTATTTGCGTGAATTTCTGCCGTAAAAAGCACTTCTTTTTCTCTGTGTGTTATGCATGTGGGAACACAAACTGATGTTGCGTATGTAGGTAAGGCTTTCGGGAAAGGCAGCTTTTAGAACCATTCTCTCAGACCAAAGGTTTTCCCTAAACCAGCGCTGCAATAAAACCCTAGAAATCTGAAGTAATTTTGATATGTTTAGTAAACCAACAAAGTACTAGTTTCAATACCCGAATGTATTTCTGACTTAAACTGGCTCCGCACATTTGATGAGTCCGTTGAATGAGTACAGATGCTAACAACATTTAAAATAAAATCGCCTAGTAAGAACGCAACATTGTTGATAGTATTTCCTGAAAGGATTTTCTGAAGAGGGTGGAATTTCACCAAATACGCATTCCTCATGCAACGAACGTCAATAAACTTCCATCCACTCCTCACTGACTTGATTGTTGTCTTTAGAATTACATTACTCAAAATAGCTTTGGGAATAAAACCTGGAATGCACGCAAAAACATATTTACATAATCTATCTTGCGGATAAACGAATGAGAGCAGCCTCACAGTTAAACAAGGCGATGATGCCTTGCGTTACAAATTTAGTTTATATGTCAGGTTGGGATCTTTATGGCCTACCACAAAGTATACACGCCAGATTTCCACGGACTGACCACATATTTTCGAGCTGCAACAGAGTGATCTTGTTACGGTTGAGTTTCAGTTCTATGTTAGCGACGTTCCATTGAAGCCCCAAACCCAGCCATATTTAGATCCGCTCAATTACTTGAATCTACTCATTTGATGGATTGGTTAAATCATTTTATTCTCCGGGGCCTTTTAGTCGATTATTTCTCATGATATTTACAATCTTCTGCATCGACTTAGAATAAATCTAGTGACACCTGGATTGTAAGGCGTTTTCTAAAAGAACAGTGGTCCCCACTGAAACATCTCCTTCTGATAGATATAGATTTATCAGCTGATTGTGGTTCAATCGTCCAACTCCAAATCTAGCCCACGACAAGCAAACGCAATTTTAAGACACATAAATGTATTTTCTAAGCAACGCGAACTCATTTATACGTAGCAGGAAAGAAACAATGATCCCGGAACGCGAACCAGTCGGTTCCGGCTTATTGGAGGGAGGCTGTACCAACTGAGATATCGAGGACATGTGCTCCACACATTTGTGCTTACAAAGTCACGCACTTTCCTCCGCGCCACTATCTTTTACATAAAACATGTTTTCTAATTATTACGTGAGGGCTCAAATGTTGTTAACGCCCACTGGAGAATTACGGGTAATGTAAGTATTTTACGTTTTTTCGGATGATCGATGACCTCAAGCAGGAGAGGGATGAGATGGGTCAGTGGTTAGGGTGCGACTTAAGTGACAAAGAAGATGATGGTTCCAACCTGTTCCGCGCCACTATCTTTTACATAAAACATGTTTTCTAATTATTACGTGAGGGCTCAAATGTTGTTAACGCCCACTGGAGAATTACGGGTAATGTAAGTATTTTACGTTTTTTCGGATGATCGATGACCTCAAGCAGGAGAGGGATGAGATGGGTCAGTGGTTAGGGTGCGACTTAAGTGACAAAGAAGATGTTCGTTCCAACCTGTCCTCTGCATCTCGACTTCCCCTGGCTAGGCTTGGGCGCTCTGGCAGTATTCCATCACTCGTGCTCCCCTCGGTCAGCATGGTAGTCAGGCACAGTTTGGATGCTACAGCTGAATAATTTTATTGCATTTTATTCTAAAGAACAAATCTCCAGTTCAGTGATCCTCTTTCTCATGTAAAGCAACAGGAATCGACGCATTAGAATGAAGGAACTGTCCAACTGAGTGATACCTGTCTTGCAGTTGAGCTGAGACATTTATATACATATATGTATATATACCCTGTCGGTTTGGTGCTCAGTACTTGAATACGTAAACACAAGTGTCTGCTCACATGACGGTGCCGTAATTCTGACAGAGCATCGACTAAAGTGTGGAAAATCGGTAGCCTCTACGTAAATTTTCTCCGCTCTTCTGATGTTAATAATCACACTCAACAACATCATCCTCTACCAGCAGAATTCGATTAAACAACCTTCGAATTATCTTCAAAAATAATCTGTAAAACACCGCGAAACTAATGATTGCATTAAAATATGGACCATGCTGAAAAGCTTAGGTTAACTCGCCTAAGGGTTGCTCCACTGAGTCGTTTCATACAAGGCAAACAGTATGCTTTGGATTAATCTTACACAGTTCCGGTCGGATAGCGTCTGTCCAAAGTTTATTTTAGAGCATAAGTCCCTTCGACACAGTTTGGTTACACTTGTTGTTCCTGTTGTATTTTATGAGCGGAACCAGGTATGAATTCGTAGGGTAAGAAGCCAGCATAAAATGGTAAGTAGGGCCAAAGTGGTCCTGGTTCTAGGCCGTAGGCTGCTCAAACCCTTCAATAAACTAGACGTATAATTGAGTTCAATTCTGGTACAGATTTCAGTGTGGTTTACCAGACTAAGTGTTCTTAGCAGAGGAGCACTAAAGCTCACTGGGCAAAGGGCTGCAATGCGTAAGCATCTGTCAAATTTGGGGACGAATTAGGTGGTGAGTAATTTACGGATCAACTATTACTCAATAGCATTTGTGAAAAGTGGATTCTGGGGAACATGGTTGCTGTCAAATTTGGGGACGAATTAGGTGGTGAGTAATTTACGGATCAACTATTACTCAATAGCATTTGTGAAAAGTGGATTCTGGGGAACATGGTTGCCTCGCATATGTACAGATAACTTGGCATACATACATACGTAACTGGTAAAATGAAGTGGACCAACTTATGAAGCTCTGCACATCCTTGTTACAGGTCTAGGTTAGTAATCAGTTCTGCATTTGAACTTAGAAGACTGCATTTAGGATACGTGCTCCTGGTATTCACGTGTGGATTAAAATTTTGTCAGATGGTCTGCTTAACATAGCAAAGATAGTGATTGGTAATGTGGTGAAATATCGGCAGCTCGGGTGAGTTTGCTGGTTGTTGATCAGATGGCTGTTGATCTGTTCGCCGAGCTTGGCAGTTGGCTTGCAAACGTTTCGTCACCATACGAGGAGACATCATCAGTGCGCAGTGATGATGTCTGCTCGTATGGTGACGAAACGTTTGGAAGCCAATTGCCAAGCTCGGCGAAAAGATCAAAAGCCATCTGATCAACAACCAACAAGGTAGTAATTGTGATTAAAACAATGGATATTTTCCGAAAGTTCAGGCATCCGAAAAATTTATGGCTTCGTACACGCTTGTTTTTGTTCAGCTTCAAGCAGCGCCGTCACCCGATTCCTCTGATTGTCATGTGAGAAAACTGCAGAGGGTGATTATATATATATATATATATGGGAT
>NW_008751892.1:322291-383805 GCF_000715545.1 Opisthorchis viverrini | reverse complement strand
GAAAACTGCAGAGGGTGATTATATATATATATATATGGGATGTATGTATGTAATTATTATGAGGGATAGCGATGAGGAGAGATAGATTGACACACAGAAGGATAGACAGACACTCTGAAATCCTAGTGGGAATGGCAGCGCATGTTTCCTTTGATGAGCCTTTTCAGTGTGCAAAAGTGCGACTTTTAAATTTCCTCGTTGGTTGTGTTGCACGTACGGTGTTTGTGCCATACTTTTCACATATCTGCTTACTGGACAGATGATTCTTCAAAGCTCGTCAAATTGGATCTGCTTTTAAATTTCCTCCCCCGTTGTGTTGCACGTACGGTGTTTGTGCCATACTTTTCACATATCTGCTTACTGGACAGATGATTCTTCAAAGCTCGTCAACATGATTGGATCTGTCCTGCTGTTCGGAGGGCATTTCTATCTACTCCAAACAATAATGGTCTCTGGGCTGTAATTCTCAACACTAACTGACATCATCTTTCATGAAGTCCAACAATTCGGAAACTAAGTCCATCAGGAACATTCCCATACCGCCCTTTTGCCCACATTCGTTAGAGCTTACTGACCATCATGCATCCGTTCCGTGTTCCATTGTAATAAATAACTATAATATCTGGACGTTTCATCTAACTCTACTCTTCAGCTTGAGTTGAGTGGATGGAACAAAATAAACAAACGTTTTATTCTGATGATTATATCCTGTGTAAAACTTTGTTCCGTTTAAAATTCGAAAATGTATCGTTTGGGCATCTTTTTCCGGATAAGGTTAGTATTTAAACATTTAGATGAAGGAAGCTGACATTTCGCAATCAAACCCTGCGTCCCTTGAGATTAATGAGCTAATCCACTATTGCTCATAAACTTCCGTTGATACCCCAGCCCGAAGCAGGCTAATTTATGCGTGCTGATCTCAATTAATGCGATAACAAATGAATGAAAGATTCGGGGCTTTGTTGCCACATTTTTCCGTTCTGATTAGCTGGTGAACATCCACAGCTCCCTCTCTCTCTCTGTCAACTGTGTGACACAAAGGATGGGAACAGAATGGAGACTACCCTGCACGTGCGGACGTGCACAGAAATCTGAAACGGAGAACTGTAACCTTAATTGTGAAAGACCATTGACGTGCTATCTTTATTTTGTTCTCCAAGTCGTGCTAACGAACGACTAAACAGATGCACATAGTCACTGACAGATAAATGACCCGGTTTGCTATCAACTGCATACAGTGATATCGATTTTCCCGTATAATTTGCACGGGCAATTAGTAAATATACAAGTCGTTTTCTGTTATTTAGTTTCAATCTCGTATGTGACAATAAAGAATGCAACTATTTATATCAAGAGCACGCAGTCATACAAAATATTTTGAGACCAAGCAGCGTTATTCAGCTCACAAACTGTATGGTGAGTGGTCCTTCCACCTGACTTACGTCTCATGCAATGAAATCCAATAGCTGTTGTTAACAGTTGCATACCCTGGTTATCGGAATGAGTAACGAAGCTTTTACCAACAGGGTAAGATTCGTGAGCCATCCAGTGTGTTAACATTCTTCCATAAAAAAACAAGCACCCAACGTCTGTGTGCTCTCTGGACGCATAGTTAGCATCTCTTTGCCGAAAAGTTGAACTTAATGTGATGGACATCATCAAGTTTGTGGTAAACCGGGGGTTTCCCAGTTAAGCCCGGATTGCAAAGATGGTGAATTGTCTTCTTAAGGCAACAGCTGGAATCACTTGCTGCCTCAACAATTGTATAATCCATCAAGTTTGTGGTAAACCGGGGGTTTCCTAGTTAAGTCCGGATCGCAAAGATGGTGCATTGTCTTCTTAAGGCAACAGCTGCAATCACTTGCTGTCTCAACAAATGTATGCAGAAATCAACACATGATTCTTGATTTAGACATGCCTTTTGATTTCTTTTGGCCAACATTATGATGGATAACTGCAAACCTCCTTGGCTGGACATCAATTCCCTGAAGAAGTCCATCCGCAGTTTAAGCTAATGCATTCAAGCGTTAAATACCCATCGCTCCGGGATTCTGTCCGTCAGGTTCAACCAGACTGTTGTGTTATGGAAGGACTAGCATGAACATGAACAAAACAAGACAACACAAACAGAATAAAGTGAAACCGAAAGAACACGTGAAACTCCGACGGACAGAGCCGGCTTAATCATGTGTTGCCTGTGAGAGAAGAAAAACATTTGCTGTGTAGCAGGCTTTAATTAGTCACACAAGTTTCATGCAAAATGACTCGATTAATCCACTCATATCTTATTTGATTGCCTTGTTCATGGAACTGTCAAAATATGTCTACACAACCGGTCTATCACAACAAAATTCACCCAACTCAATGGAGGTCGTCGGAATTTCTCAGGCAGCGTAAATTGGATTCCAATATTATTCGCCATCATTTTCAGAAACTAGTCTCTCGAAGTTAGACAGACATCAAATTGTAATTTATACTGATTGCTGCAAGGTGATGCCCGGTCGCTTTTGATTAATGCACAATAGTTTGCTACATTCGGCCTTTTCTATACATTACAACATACTGAATTCATTTGAGACCAAAAGAGAAAGGATAAATAGGTTTGTGTTTTATACGCCTTCGTGAACTTACTTTGAAGCAAAACGTCTTGGTTCGATTATCACCAACATTACAAAGTATCCCCAGAACTATTTACTTCTACGCTACACACATTGTTTATTCAAATCAGACTGATTTGCGCGTGCGTGTTGAGTGGTCTCAACTTTGCGCTACATTATATGTCCTTGTGCTTCTCCGAGATCTGAGTCCCGTTTTCGGGTTCAGACTATTTTTCCTCAAGTTCTGGCAATCTATAGAACGGTATTTTTGTGACGATCTTTTGATCCTATGGTAGTATCTGCGAGAAGCGAATTCCCGTTAGAAATAAAGTAGGCAGGTACTCAGGATAGCCATATGGCTAAAAAGCTCCTTGTTTATATTTTATGAAGGGGACGCGTCAATTTAGCAATGGTTTAGGCTTAAAATGTTGTCCGTCCCGGATGCCAGTATGGATCATCTCGTGAAGTACATAAGTGGGGTAGATATGTGTACAAACTTATATGTACACAGAGACGCTAGCGATATTAGTCAGATCTGGATCTTCCGGCGATTGCTACACAGTGTTTATGATAGGTCGAGGTCAGTCGTCTGTTCTGCTGTATTATCCCAGACAGCTTGCAGAAATTTATTTCGGTAGAAAGGCCTTGAGGCATGTCCTAATCTGCGAATGGTTTACCTAATTCTCCTCGATAATCACATATTATGCCTTCAAACTTGCGAACATGCATCCTTAGCCACCAAATAAACAAAACATTAAATTTCACAGCCAACTTCTGGATTTAGTTTCCATGCTAACTTCTAGGCTAAATAATTTCCTACTAATCATTGCAATACTGGATGTGAATTTCCCCCTGGTGTGGTTCACATCCAATCTATTTTGCTCTTAAACAGTTGACCCAATGCTCCTTCTTATCCACAAGTAGTTTGGTTTGCTGCGTATCGTGCAGTAAGATCCAAGGCAAATTATCTTCGGGGTTGATTGGGTGCAGCTCATAAAAAAGCGTGTGATGCTCCTTGATGGCAACCACGCCTGATGTTATTTTTGTGATTTTCCAAGAAAACATTGGTTCCCTATATTGTCCGCTTCCATGTTTTCTCTGACGTATTGCGGAGACTCAACCCTTAGCGTAGTCAAGTGGGCACTTAGCATCGCTGAACCCCAGATATCGTCCATCGGTGTTCTACGCTTTGTGCTATCTGGTGAGTAACCGAGAACAATTTCCAGGCTCCTAGACCGGTTGTTCATCACCCAAAAGAAAAGACGAAACATGTGGCTGGTTGGTGAACACTGCCCAACAACGACCACTGTTATCTAGACCGGTTGTTCATCACCCAAAAGAAACGACGAAACATGTGGCTGGTTGGCGAACACTGCCCAAAATGCGATATATTCTCTCACCTTCAGCAACAACGACCACTGTTACCCACCGGACTGTTTGACCATGTGTTTGCGATTTTTATAATTGTATTCGCAGCATTGAAGCAAAGTATTCTAGATAAACTCAGTTAGCTCATTCAAGTTCAAGCACCAAAACATGGTCACGGCAACGGTCTATAAGCTAGCAAGTATTGAGACTTCATGAGGATTAAAAAGCAGCATTTTCTTTATAGCATCTGCACGCTGATCAGTGTCCTGGCTCTTGTATTCACCGGTGACGTATAGAACTAAGTCCAGGAGAACACGAATAATTTGTATTCGTCAGGATACAACAATTTCTGGGTTCAGTTGGCAACGATCTGAAAGTTCCGTTTATCAAAGTCAATTCACCAGAAAGAATTTAGAAATAATTTTCTTATTCAAAGAGAAAATCCCAATTGCTGCCGTAGAGAAGCGGTTTAGGGAGTCCCTTACTGTGAATTTCTCCTTTCTATCTGTTCCCCTGGTCTAAGCTGATGTGGTGAACCGACCAACCCTCAAAATGTTTTGACACTCACTGTAGACGTTCTATTGTGAAATTTCATAACAAATGAAGTGTCCCATTTCTTGGGCTACTGACACGACGTAGAGTAGTGTAAGATGTATTCACAACTCCAGCCTGGAGCATTAGAATAGAGTTAAGTTTCATTTAGACTTAATCAGCTTTCATTCAGCCTTGCCTGCGCTGAATTTTTGCTTGCCTTTTTTTCTAATTACCGGACGTCTAAATTCATGCAACCGTTGTACTTCCGGAATCACTCTCAACAATTTATTATTTCGGAATATTTCGTCAAAAGCGTATCGGTTAGGTCCAGTCTACAGTATTTTGGGTATAAGTTCCACTACATACACTAAAATGCTCTTGGTATTCAGATGGAAGAGGGAAATTTCGGATGCTAGTGTTGTTCTTGTGGTTTTCTGATTGCTTCGGGGAGAAAAACGCTATAGCCGAAGCGGAGACTGGTCTATGATGTTCTGACCTGAATTACAAGCATTACCCAAACATTTCGCAAGACGAATTAGTAGCATAGAACATTGTGAACATGATTGGTTGAACAGAGAGGTACGCAGATCCCATTTGTGTCGCAAAAGTGACCCGTACTTTTGTCGAGCTTTAAGACACCAGCTGTCTGTTTCAACGAACCACGGTTTACAACTTTTTCAGGAAGGTTCGTTTTGGTTTGTGATGAGTCGCCAGGGTATGGTTGTTACACAGTGACAAAATTATACGAACAAAGAAGGCAACAGTCGCATGGTAGAAATTGTATCGCTCTACGCTGTTAACTCAATGTCCGGGCTACGCGCCTACCAATTAGCAACCTGATATTCCAACCTGGAGGGGTATCTATTCATCCGGAAATCCTGATACCTAACTAGCCATAGTCTTTGACATAATCGGATGTGACTATCTTAAAAACCTCTACCGTGTGAGAGCTTCCCATGTTGTTGGAAATCATCAGTTAACCAAGGAGGTTTTTCCACTCGCAGTTTCAGGCTATCATTTTAAAAACCTCTACCGTGTGAGAGCTTCCCCTGTTGTTGGAAATCATCAGTTTACCACTCGCAGTTTCGGGCTACCATGTTTTCTGATTGCTTCGGGGAGAAAAACGCTATAGCCGAAGCGGAGACTGGTCTATGATGTTCTGACCTGAATTACAAGCATTACCCAAACATTTCGCAAGACGAATTAGTAGCATAGAACATTGTGAACATGATTGGTTGAACAGAGAGGTACGCAGATCCCATTTGTGTCGCAAAAGTGACCCGTACTTTTGTCGAGCTTTAAGACACCAGCTGTCTGTTTCAACGAACCACGGTTTACAACTTTTTCAGGAAGGTTCGTTTTGGTTTGTGATGAGTCGCCAGGGTATGGTTGTTACACAGTGACAAAATTATACGAACAAAGAAGGCAACAGTCGCATGGTAGAAATTGTATCGCTGTTAACTCAATGTCCGGGCTACGCGCCTACCAATTAGCAACCTGATATTCCAACCTGGAGGGGTATCTATTCATCCGGAAATCCTGATACCTAACTAGCCATAGTCTTTGACATAATCGGATGTGACTATCTTAAAAACCTCTACCGTGTGAGAGCTTCCCATGTTGTTGGAAATCATCAGTTAACCAAGGAGGTTTTTCCACTCGCAGTTTCAGGCTATCATTTTGAGTCCGCGTTTCCACCGACTAATTTCATACAGTTATATAATTTGATTAGAGATGTGCCCAGCGCTCAACCTCCACTCTAATCTGCTGTCAGCCCCTGCTTGATGTGCCATAGCATATAAGGACGCATAAATGTTTAGGGTCGAGTTTATTGGTGGAAGAATCAACGCCAAGTTTGATCCATTTCACTACCTTGGCTGAAACCTCTAATCGCTTGCACAACTCAGATTGGTTGGAATCGGTCAGCAGTCATGTAGCTTCGGCTTCTCAACCTGAATTTGGATCTCATCCTACGGGAGCGTTAAACATTCCTCCCGTCTCCAGCTGACTAGTGCATAATGAGAATCATAGAATACAATAATTCAACAAACTAAAACTTTTAGATTGAATTTTTATTGCTCTTCCCTAAGTAACACTATACTACTAGAAAGCAAAAGTGTACCGATAAGGCATGCCAAATAGGGCGAGTGCTTCAGCTAAACTCCTGTAATCTGACTTTGTTGACTCTGGAGACAGTCTTTTTTTAAACATTTGCGTACAACTTCCTCTCCTGCGACAGAAGTCCAAGACTAAGTCGCACAAACTAGAGGTTAACTATCCTCGAGAATTTCATCTTCTGTGCTTCAGCCTACATTCCGATGAAAATTTGGAAGCCAGCAGCCTTGAGTAGCAACAGTGCGTTGAAATGGTTTCAAAAAGAAAGGATATCAGAAATAAAGGGATGACATATTCTTTCCAATTCAACCGAGTATCTATTTTTGATTGACAGACGTTAGAAAGCCGTTATGCAAGACGAGTGATTTCACTGTTCAGTTGACAAATCTTAACTAAGAGTCTAATTGACCTAATAAGACCTCACCACCCATGGGATGGTTATACACCTGTCACAAAGAGTAAACGTGAAAAGCGGAAAGGCGATGTGTTGCTACAATTAACCTTGCTTCATCGTTAAACTGGCGATTCATGATAGGTTGTCTTCTTCTAGTTTACCTTTGATTTTCCATCATTAATTCGTAGGGCTCTCGATAGTGTGATGCTGACAAATATGTAACTAGTTGAATAGTATGCTTCCATTGCGGATTTACATAGTTACTGACCATATGAAGCAGTCTTTAAACAAATCGAAACCATTCAATAGACAAGCGCGAAAGTTTTGTGAAGTGGGGAGAATTCTGATAAATATTACAAGTTATGTCGACTTAATCTAGAAAAAGGGTCGGAAAGGTTCAAGTGGTCAGAGCGCGAACATACTAACCGGAAGGTCCGTGGTGCGAACATGACTTCCGACCCCCGATTTCCCCCGTCTATGCTTGGGCAACCTGGCAGTATATCAGTCCTCGTGCTCCCTTCGGGTAGCATGGCAGCTAAGTACAGGAAGGCTGTTACGGCTGAATGATTTTTTTCTCAATCTAGAAAAGAATAATTTCTTTCGAGTTTCTGTGATAAATTCTTTCGTGCCTATATGACACACCTTTTTGGTCTGCTGTTCTTGTTGTCGGATTATTGCGTACTGTTTTTTTGCGGGAGGAAGGGTTGGCCTGATGATTCTCCTCAAGAGGATTTCTAAGGGGACTAACAAACTTTCTAGTAACGACAAACCATAACCAGTAGTATGAAACAAAAAGCCCTAATAAACTCAACTTTCCTATTTATTTCCGATAACAGGTGAACCAGACCAATCCAGCAGCAAACAAGTCCCTTCAGCTAAAAGAAAAACATCGACTCATTGCACATCTAGAAGAACAAAGTCAGTAAGTTCACATCTTTACCTAATTTCCTAACGAACATGGGTTTCATGGACAAGTACTCAAAGCATATTTCTATCACCAGTGGTGTACTGGGAAAGTATTATCCAGCAAAGCGACAGTGCTACCGATCAATGCGACTCCATCAGTTTTATTTATTGGCTACCCTGTCTGCCGATCCGGCCGAAGTTGGGCCGACACAGTACGGAAGAACCGATGGAAAGGGGGCTTGTCCTAAAGGATATCTAGCCAAAAACATCCATACTCTACTGTTTTTGTTGTTAGTAGCCTGTTTTTGCCGCACAAAAACTTTAGATAGTCCATCAAGAATCCTTGCTATGCGGGCAATGACCAGGATGAAATTCAATCACCCTAGCGTTCGAGGTGAAATAGATTCTTAGAAGACTCAGTAAATTGAGCAGCAGCTTGATTAACCATGGGGATCGTTAAATTCTCCATGTTACATTTTGTTTCACTCTTCATCCCAACTCGACAATGAACTTTCTAGTCGACTTGCTGTGGAAAATGTTATCCCTTTCACAATGAGAATGGTGCCACGTAATAAATAGATGAAAACATACGGTAACGTGTAATCTGATTCCAATGTGGATATTCGTTGGTAGTTTATGAAGGAGTAGCCCGTTTCGTGTCGAAAACTGGTTTCCTTACTGATGGCAGGACGAAGCTTCACAATTCGCGTTTCAGAACCAGTAGTATACACCATATATCAACCGTGACATTTACCGACCAACAACGCAAAACTTCTAACTGAGACTACTGGGAGTGGGGATCGTCCAGTACATGAAACTGACAGTCATAGTGATACGTTGGGTTACGATGTTTCATAAAACATCACACGTTGAGAACCCTAATACCACCTTCGTATACGTACCTTTCTCCCTAAGCGTATATTGCAAATTGCGGTTCACATTGACTACCAAGTAACCGGATGAAGATATCAGTAAAAAAGATAAACACTGAGATATTGACAAGTTTCGGCTTACCAATTTACTGCATTTATTTCCAGCTTACGTGTGATAAATGTAACAAGGTAGACAATTCTTCAGACGTTTGAATGGAATAACAACCCTTTTTGGAAATCACAAACAGCCAACAAGTAGAATTCGTTTAAGCTTTCCATTTGTTTGTTATCTGACATGTTTGTCTTTTCTAACATGCCTCACCTGTCGAATCACAAAAATCAACCACAACAATTTGTGTGAAAGATAATGGGCAGTTCCGCTGACACTCCTCGCTAACAATATCCAGTTTTATTTTGTCAAATCTGTAGAGTACTTTTGAAGTGCTTTGGGCATCAAAAAAGTTGGTGCCTTTCTTGCTGTTTTGTTAGAATGCTGTGAATTGTGGCCGTANAAGAGCGTGGTTCAAGCCTGATCGGATGATGCGTCACTCCGGAGGGTGCCATTTGCGCTTTTCATTTTGATATAGTGGTCGTATGGTTCGAGTAACGGGCGGTTTGGTCCTGTCTAAATGACGACATACACCGAGAAGTGTGACTAAGTAAAAGAGAGATTGTTACGAAGCGAAACCACTTAAAGGTTACTGGTTTATGCATAAGGTCTGGTTTCTTCGGAGATGTTTTAAAGTGCATGCCCCCTGAGAAACAGACAAGGGGGTAAACTGCTACGTCCCATAGAATGGCTCATTCACTACTTCCAAAGCGGTTCCGGAATACCATGTACGGAGAAGGCGGGATTGGTCGCACTCACTACCGCGCCTGCCACAGGGCTACTTGGAGCGAATGCACGACAACAGCGCAAGATTCACCTGATGCCGTAAGTGAAAAAATATGGTACAGTTTGACCAGAAGAAATTCAATCTGAATGGACAAATATGAATTTAATATGGCTTTCAAAAAATAATTGGTTTGGAATAAATTAGAAAAAAAGCCTCAAGATTGTGTGATGTTCTGGGCAGAATATTTCGTGAATTTCGACGTATATTCAACATAAGGAATATATTGAAGAAGCAGATGCAAAAAATAAATACTATACTTGACACAAATGCATCAGGAAATCCTTTAACATCGCTGGACACAGTTTAGCAATTAATCCCCAACATTTTAATCTTCTATTCCAAAATAAGCACCCGCTGAAATCTCGTACCACAGAGCTACAAGGCAATAGAACGTTTTGATGTATAAAATATGAGTACTGATCTAACGATTCCAGACAGTCAAATACGTGTCAGGTCAGAGTGGTTGTTCTATGTGAATGGTAAAACAATACTGCAATATCACCGAAAGCTGAAATTCCAAGAACTACTGCAAAACCGTGCCATCAAAGTGAGAGGCAGCTCACAAAGTTCTAAAGAGCTTCGAACCCGTGACCTCTTGGTTAGTTATGTGAGCACATAACTTTTCAGCTAACGGCGGCCGATCAGCTGTGTGATTAACTAAAACCTATCCAGGATATCACTCCTCCATGTATACCATATTATGTGCCTGCGTGTTGACTTGCTACCCGTTTTAGTGTTAACCGAACCTTTCCAAACCCACTAATATGTCAATTGGCATAACCCACGTTCAACGCCACTTAGAAAAAACGCAGCCTATTCTGTACACAGCCGATGTTCTAAAGTTGAAAATTCTTTCAGGGAAGCGATAACGCGTTAACGAACGTGTGGACTGGATTTAGTAGGTCCACGCGCAGCACACAGCAAGATACACAGCCGATGTTCTAAAGTTGAAAATTTTGTCAGGGAAGCGATAACGCGTTAACGAACGAGTGGACTGGATTTAGTAGGTCCACGTGCAGCACACAGCAAGGGTGTTAACCTTTGGACTTCTCAGTATGATGAGCATATTCCAATACTATCCGCTCGGGTAAGCACACGTGAAAATTCTCCACTGAAATATGTCTAGTGGAAGATTTGGCTAGATTGGTCGAACGCAGAGTTTACAGAAGAGTAGACAGTGCACAAAGCACTGGACCCTGGCCGCAGTCTGCAAACTACGGTGTTTCTCAATCAAAACTCACGTACATCGTTGAGTTTCATAAGGGGATCAGTTTAGCCAGTGACTTGATGTCAGATGTACTGCAGCCGTTATTAGCAGAAAAGCAGCAGCACATGAGGGGATAGTAACAGGATAATTGTTGCAAACGGGTATGTTAGGTAAGACCCTTTGGTGCAGTGTGAACCGACAGCGTGTAAATTTCGAAACTGTAATTAGTGAAATTAGTCCATTGTCCTTGTTCAACTTGGGTTAGACTCGACCCATGTGTGTTAAACTACGTTACATCCGTGCTAAACTTTACCTGACGTGCATTATCTAGGTATACCAGTTGAGTGCATTTTTCTGTTTTGTCCATGTTTCCTCAGCCAAATTAATTCGGAACTCAAGCGACTACAGCTTGAAGGTTTCCTCACCAATGCTGCTATTCAGGCTATGCGGAAGCAAGCATCAAACCAAGTGATTGAACAGTCTGTCTATCATCAACTAGGGGTTCCACATTCCAGTACTCGGCCTGAAGATGACTGCGTACTACCGGTTGTGTGCAACCAGAATGACCAACAGTTTTTGGCAACACATCAAGCTTTTGTTGGCTCCGACCCCTCAGCAACCAACACAAATAATGCCACACGTCGAGGCTGCTCCGCGAAATGTTGTGCAACCGAACAACAAGACCAAATCAGACAAGCTTCACATTCCGGGCAAGCAGGGTGTTCAAATGTCAATCAAGAGCTGACAGAATTACGGAGTAGACAAACGTTTCTGGCAGGTAGAATCCAGTCACTTCAAGTGAGTACCACAGTTGCTTATAACGCGTGTATCGTTGTGTGAAAGCTTCGGGTGTTTTTGGGAACCCAAACCACTATTGAATTAGATCCAAACGGATCTACTGCATTTTGGAAAAACGTATTGAAAATATTCGGAAACTGTTTATTTACTACCGGTTTGTCGGATGAAAGTAGTCACCTAGTCCGAGTGCATACTATAGTGGCACCAAAAATGTTCGTAAACGAATTGATAAACTCACTGAAAAGCTCACTCAGGCTATCGTCATTTCACAAACTGCTACGGATGAGGTAGCTGTTACACGGATTGTGACACTGCGAAATAAACCCCCAACAGTTCAAACTAAAACCTCCACCCAGTAATCAAATTCGACAATAACAATACCTCATTAACCCGATGTGAATTTTATAACCAGTCGGAAAAACCTGAGTGCTCTTCCGGGAAAAGTTTCCATTCCGGGAAGAAGTTCCCTCAAAACAAAACTACCGTGGACAGATGAATTATGGCACACAACTGTCTGCGTAAGGTTACAACAGCAAAGGAACTACTCAACTTCATGTTCTTTTGTAACTTATGATGCGAAATGTTGCTTCAGGAACGGTAATTCAATAACGACCACCTGGTTCATGCTCCTGTGGAGCATGAGTGTGGTCATTTACCTACCGTTTTGCTGACAGTCACTGACTACCAGACTTACCTAATAGAAAATCGTGTGAATTTGGGAGACTGATAACTCCAAAGTATTACCAGTTAAATTCATAGATGTGGACACGAATAGTCATTTTTGCTGGACAACAGGAGTCAAGCATGAGTGTAAAATACATCCTAGTACATTAGGAGAGGATGACCTAAGTAGTTGTTCTTAGCTTTCGTCATTTAGAGACTAACAGTTACTTCTAATTGTGAATTACTTCTTTTCTAAAAATATTGTTAGCCGGTTTAAAGAGCGTAAGTTTGGTCTCATCTGAGAAAAAAAGAAAATGAAATAGACCATGATAAAATTAAAAAAACATCTTGATAAAGTGTATACTTTAAATTTACCGTTTTTGAGGGTTTTTTAACAATAATTCTGTTTCTGTGCACGAAAGCTCCAATTTACCCGTACATTAGAGTATCACAAGTGCTCTAACAGGTCATACAAGATGGATTCTTATACCTGTGGTAGTAGAGCGTAAACAAAATCAATTGTTGATATCATCCTTGGATTAACAGTGAAAGATTGGGGAACATTGTACCCAATACACATGGAAAACTAAGGGTGAAAGTTTTTCGTTCTACCAATTTCCAGGGAATCATCTGCTAGCTGTAAGATAGGGTAAGGTCAAATAAACCGGGCAACTAGGCTTTATGACGTTCTTTTCCTTCGAGTTACATGAGGTGTATTTGTAACACAATCTCTAGCACGAAAATTTATCCCTTCTCAGCAATGTGAGCAACAGATTTGGGGTAGAAGTGCTCATTCTTTATTGGCTAATCAGGACTAAATTACAGTAACAAGAAAACACAACACATATGTCCACCTCAGTTTTGATTAGTCCTTCGTCTTGGACTGATTGGTGAGCAAAGCGAAACGACACGCGTAATGCACAAGGCAACCTAATGGTTCTCCCGGGTTCTTGTAGATACCCAATGACATTCTGAAACTATTGACTGACTTCGATCACCAAGACCTAATCGCTTTGTTACTCGAGGTCAAAGGACGTGGGTCGGTCGTTAGTTGCAAGCTATCATTTAGCTAGCCCGGAACGAGAACCAGTTTGTGAATTTACAACTAGCAACTTTCACAAAAATAAAGAGGACCATTCATTTGTATCGAGAGAATCGCACGGGTGGATATTTTGACCTCTGAGAGTGACCAAAGTAGTTTGTCATTTGGCAGATGGTCTATTCTGGATCCTGCAACCGAGTGGTGATTTCTTGGGACCAACAAAGATTCTTACTTCGTGTTCCGTCCCCGTAGGTGGCAATAAGTGCAAATCTATCCGTTTTTGTATTGCTCCCACGTGTTCCTGCACAGATCTGACCATTGAAAGAAAACGTTTTTTTATTTCCTAAAGGAATTTTACTGTCAACTTCATGTTCTACTTGAACCCGAATTGGACTAAATTGGCGAAATGCACTCGTTTGCTTACCAAGTTGGTTTTTGAGGAGAGAGTCATCTGGAACCCAGCTGAATCACTCGTTTGTCATGTTCTTAAGCAACTGAATGTGCTGAACCAGGCAGCCTTATGTTTCAGGTAGTATGATTTTTGGAAAATCATCATACACTACTTATAGGGTTTTTGAAAACTTTCAGAAGCCGACCACCAGTTTCATCTATCTTCAGGCGGCCTGACGCAGTACAATCAGTCACTTACAAATAGCAGAGACGGAGGATTCAATTAGATTTTAGGCGAGCCACCCGTCACAACCAAATTGATATGCAAATAAGTGTATTTATCGAAATCTTTCTAACTTGGGTTCAAATAGAACGGAAACTCGGGAGTATGCCTTCTTAGTTCCTTCTTCTTTAAAATTTTGTTGAAGTGGATCACTCGCAAAAGACAAATATATTAAGTATCAGTCGTTTTCAGCGGCTTATCCAAACCTTGGGGTTAAAAAACTGCTGCTCTACTGGTCTCATGTGCCTGGCTTATACACACGAAACAAAGACATCAGTAATACATTGGCAGAATACAAACTAAAGATCACATAATATAATGGTCTGGACAATGTAGACCCAAATAAACTCATTTAATCTTGGAAGCCCTTCGATTCAAATGCATAGAGGCCACCTTCCTACCACAGCATTGGGTTTGGCAGATAGACATTTAGATAAGACGTGTAGATAAGAATAGGATGAAACCCTCTTTATATCACCTTCCAAACTTCACCACCAAACACAAGTGTCTCAATCAGCAAATCTTGATGAAATTTCGGTTCTGGTTTACGAACTTTCGAGCACCTGATATTTTTAAACCATACTAGTGCTTGTCATTCGCTGTAGGCTAACACCGGTCAAGACGTCCACACTCGAACACTGTTTATCTATCTTGATATTAGTTGTCATTCATCAAATTATTGTCGACTTTGATAATACCTGAATAGTTAGAACTTCACGAATGATACCGGTTGTTCAGAAGGTACTAGTTTCCCCTGTTCGCTGAAATCCTGGTTTAAGAATCGTATCCTACCCACGATCAACTTATGTGATCATACTGTATGAATTCTTTGGCCTTCCGCGTTTCATCAGCTGGATGAAAACTGTTACACATGACGATCACAACTAATGATTGCCTCAGGCATTCAGTCGTGGCTTCCGACCATGATATGATATGAAGACCAAATACGGTGCACAAGGGAAGCGGGCATAACGATCGTACCGGAGCAGCATGCTTGTCAGTAATTCGTGGTGAGAATAATGGGAATAACTTGCAACCGGATAAATGGTCTGAAATAGTTAGGTGAAATTTGCGCTACAAATTCAAGTATAGCTAACTTTCCGGATACTATCCTTCTGGGGATCATAACAGAATCATTTCTTATACAGGCACACTCTTTGGAAAACTTAGAACATGCTTTAAAGGCTTTCTTAATGTTTCGCTACGAGGGGTTGTGCATTAAGGCCGATGCATCGATTTATTTCGCTACGAGGGGTTGTGCATTAAGGCCAATGCACCATAGAGTGGTCACCCATCCGTAAGAATTGTACATTCTTCTTAGTCGAAAGCATAGATCGAAAGACTTACTCTACACACGCGCATAACCAGCTGAATGTCTATACCTTCATCTCGAGTTTGTTGTAAATTTGACTGATAGATCACATGTTTGGAATACCAGTGTCAACTGACAGATACGCCGAGGAATATGAGTACGTCGAGATCGCTTTTCACAAGTGCAACGATGACATTTTATGTGCCACTATGTATTTAACCATAGACAATAACCTGCGACGCTGTCGAGACATAGGTTGGTTGTGCGTAAACTGGAACACGCTGACCACAGAATGATGGCCTACTGAACAGGTCGGGTGGTTGGCAAAATGATCACACGGATATCTGTAAATCTTTCTGTAACGTCAGTTTGTGGTGTCTATTATCTGGTATTTGCTGTGCGTCCTGTTGTTCCGTTAGGAGCGTCTCAAGCAGATTGCGCGTTGGGATCGATTGCGTTTATCCTTGTCCTAGAGCCTCTAATCATTATTTTTCCGTCCCCAGTAAGAAATTAAACGAAGAATCGAATTGTGCATCCTTCGAAACGGAAATTGAATCCAACATGCTATCACAAGCCAAGGTACGAGTGGAGGAAACCGTTTGCATTCAACAACTCAATTTATCTCTCTAAAATGACCAAATGAATGTAGCTGAAATACACACACGCATGGTTGTAGTTAAATCCACCTTGCGGGTTAACGCCAGTCAACGACTAAACTATTAAATACGATGCAGAGATCAACAAGACACCAGACGAATTGACAACGGAATGGGCGCAATCAAAGTAACAGAGTCCTTATGAGACCAAAAGCAGTGCTTACACCTTTCTCTACCAGAAATGTCCATCGAGATTCATTTTTATGAGTTTGATCGCACCATCTGATGTGAAACTGGCTAGCACAAAACCTGCTTAACATTGTCGGATCTATTCTAGATAAGCCCCGCCAATCGCTCGCCACCCAAAAAAGATAAGAAAAATGAGGATATGAAATTAATTCTTTAGTTTTTATTGAAGAGCGTGAAATCGGCACTGCATACATACACACCTCTCTAGTTACCCGGCAGATCCCTGCGATAATCCACTTCTGGAGATAGACTCGCCCTGCTTGGTTTTTAAGGAAAGATATTTCATCGATCTGGGCGTGTATACCTGGGCCGCCGATAAATGTTGGAGTCTGCGAAAGCCGCCAGGCGCAAACTTCGCGGAGAAAGTTGTTCCAGTCGACAGCGGTCGTGTAGCTAATAGATAGTTCCTCTGAGCGGAATTTGATTTTCGCCAAATTTTCGGACCAACAATAAACGAATAGAATTACTGTCACCAACTCCAACCTACATCGCTCCAGCCAAGTTCCCTCTCGAAAACCGACTTCGTGCCGACTCTGCCGGGCTGTCAGAGTCAGAAACGGTTGTAAGTGTCATTTGGTGGCCATTGTTACATAAACGCTGATGATGGATCACTCCGTGGCTTTGCAAAAGAACTTATTGCCGTCTCCTTGTCATAAACGAGAGTTGAAAGCGTCAGAAAGTTCATTTAAGGTTTGACGTCCGAACGGAGAAAAGTTTTGCACAAAACGAGTCTAGATGCGGACAAGGAATTGTTTTCATCAAAAATAGGTCAAAGTTGTGTGCGTCATTAAGTCGAAGCTGGCAACAAGTGGTGGGGCATAAATTTTTGCACATGCACTTTTGCATTAGTGGCGGGGCTTATGCGAAATGATCCGCACTGTCAATGGTGTACAAGCAGCACTGTCTTTCTCTAAAATTGACTTGTACTTCGTGGGTGCACATCTGGGAATTTGGTTGGCTTCACCGGTATTTCAAATTAGAATGATCAGATGCTCGGAATCGGCAATGCTGAGTAGTGTTGGTCAAGCAAACCACAGTTTTTTTCACCACAATTTCAAAAAGGAGCCGAGTGACCCCTGGAGAGCTGTGCCTTTCTTTCGTACATCTACGACTGATTGCGAGGCATCAGCAGCTGTGACAAAACATGCTATTGCGTTTTTTATGGGTCCAAATTTCTGCCCAAGAAAGTTCTGTTGCTTGGCCGTTACATATCCACTTGTGATGTGTAAACTGATGCAGTCTGCGCAGTTATTTGTACAGAAAAGCACGCATTTAACCATTTCGGTCATCCAAGAGAAAAACAGAGTCAGCATCTGGGTCGTTGGAATAGGAAGGCGTGATTTTATCTTGCAGTCTCTGAAGGAAACACCAAAGACAACCGACCAGTGCACGCCGATATACACTGATAGATCTAATGTTAGTCATTACAATTCATACAGCCATTATTTTATCACGAAGCCATTCTTCGTTTAGATACTCCTTCGCAGAGAAATTGCATATTGATCGTTTCTTATCCAAAAACGCACGAATACGAACAGATATCTAGGCCAATTGAGGTAAAAAAATTACCGGCATAAAAATCTAACGAATGTGAACAACCGAATACGACTTCGCAATCACTAAGATCCTCGGAAGACAGTCAGTTTAACTTGACAGCCGCTCACAATTTGCACGCAGCTAACCATATCCATAAAAAAAACCGATGCACAATTTCGTCATGCCTTATCTGGTAATAGGGAATCCACAAATCTCCTCACACGTGTGTTTGTGAACAGTGTTAGAAACCATTTTGCAGCCAAACTGCTTACTTTTTTACTAGTTTTGGTGCCGCTCACTTCTCGGTTTACCGTCATTTAGGACAGCGACACGTGAATTCAGATTCTCCAGCCTACACTTGTAATTCCCCAACCGAAGAAGCTTACTGCGCAATGCCATACCAATGGAAAGATAAAACACTACGCTGGAAACTCTGGTTGTGGTCTCACTGAGAGCCCTCACTTCAACCGCTGGATTTACGGATGGTACCCATCACACTTACTACGAGATGCTAAGACCCGTTAGGCACAGAACACAGTTTGACCGCATTGTTGGTTAAAATTCAGCTCAAAATATACTTTGCATGGCGTGGCGTGGCGCAAGCGAAAAGCTCTTCAAATGGAGGAGGATCGCATAACCCGGATCATGAGACGGTCTGCAAACAAGGTACTCCAAGACACTCATAGCAATCTCATAGAACAAAAGCTATCGTTCAGATTTTTGAGTGAACTGATCCCCACCACTCCAGCGTTCCTGTACCGGTGTACTCCATTCGACCCTGCCAACCAGAGCCTTGAACTGTCAGTCTGGATACTCCTAAATTTTCGAAAGTGTAATCATACACAGCTTCCCTGAGGCGTAACGTGACTGTTGTGACAGGTGAACTTACTGTTCCAGTCTTAGTGTTACTAACCCACATTTTGGCAACACAGCTACTAGCTTCCCCAACTGTTCGACACCCAAACTTCCACATTCGAGGTGCAAATCCGAACACAGTTTAGGCCGCTGAGTCACAGGATGGTCCAAAGTGGACGAAACCAACTATTGTAGATTGTGGAAACCAAGATGGACGCTCCAATACTCGGCAACGCAGCCACTATCAGGAAGAATACCTTTTGATTAAGGTAGATGTATGTGTAAATGGGTTGCTTTTGAAACAAATTAGCGGAATGAAGTTTTTGCAGGAAAACTTGATGAAATAACGTTTTTTTTCTAGCTCAGTTCTTAGTCTCAACCTTCCTAGACAGTGTACACCACAAAAGATCCACCAAAGGTGTATTAACGCCAAAAATCATTTCAGAAACACAAGTACGGATCACCGTATATAAAGTGTGTGACGAAAACATTCTTGAAATTCTAACGCCTTCTAGACGCGGCAGTGGCAACTTGTAATCGGCTGATACTGGGCCATGATTGGCTGCTAGGTCAAGACTTTCGGCCAACCAGCAAGCATCCCGGTCTTCTGGCTAGTCGTTAGTCGTGGAGACTGAGCCATTATCCGAATAGTTCAACTGACTAGGGAAGTTCTCCGTCAATGTATGAAATAAGCCGATAAGTTTTTTGAGGTATTGTATGCCAAGCGTCGCTAGTCGCTAGTCGTGGAGACTGAGCTATTATCCGAATAGTTCAACTGACTAGGGGAAGTTCTCCGTCAATTTATGAAATAAGCCGATTTTTTTGAGGTGTTGCATGCCAAGCAACATCACTTGTCTTTAAAGCTTTGGTTCAAATCACCGGTAATAACAGAAAGTCCGTAGTGAGTAAATCAAAGAAGACTTGCATGTGTCGTAATACAATGTCTTTTTTGTTCATAGCAAAATAGAAAAACTGGCGATTCCTATGGGTAGCTGAACGGGCTTCGTTTGATACGTCCATCCAAAATGTAACTTAAGTCACTTATTCACTGATTTGTAACTGACTATTTCCTTTACTAATTTAGTGTGAAAAATTCACGTTTGCCATTCCTAAAAACGGTACCAAAGCTTTTAGAATATAACTGTTCACCGGGTGATATTACCTGTTTCGATTTTCGGGAAAACCGAAAGAAATCAGGTAGCTGTTACAATATTCCAACTTAAAGTCATGTTTCACCAGACTGAGACTACTCTCGTATGCTAAAGTCAAGAAGGTGGCCTGATATGACTGTGTTACGTCATGAGTATGAGTAGAAAGGAACGCGCAAACAGCTTGTATCAGCAATCGGTTTGAGTCACAACTTTGTCCACGGTGAACAACAGCTATTGGCTGGGCGCAACCAGCCAATCGACTTTGTCTGACTGAACAGTACCACATACTTGGATACCGAGTAGGGCCAAAATAAAGGCATCGTTTCGTCGTCGGTAACATTTCTAGTATCTGCCTGTGTTCTCATCATCATGAGCAAGGACGTCGAAATCAATCCATACATTAATTATCCTGTCGATAAAAAGTCTCGTCAGGTTGTGAACAAAGAAATTCCGGTTGCACAAATTGGACGCACACAGCTCAAAGGGGCTGATCCGTTCAATGAAGCAACAGCAAATGGTTTATTGGAGAAGCACCTTAAAGGCAAGAAGAAAAAGCCAGAACCAGTTCTATTTTTGGTTGATCGGATGAGATTCAAAAAGAAGGGTAATCGTGAATATTTGAGTTACAGAGAAATACAAAATTTTCAACGATTTCCGAACCATCCAGAGCTGTTCATGCTTTATGTAGTTGAAGAAAAGAATGGCAAGCGAAGCTACGAAACATACACCTGTAACAATCCATCTGATGTACAGGCTATTCGAGATATGATCAACGCAGCAAACAATGATCCAAAACGATTGCTTCAAGATGTTGGTCCGACCAGACTGCTGTCGATCTCATCTTCCTCGAGTTCCGAGTATTATATCGATACCCGATCATATAGTAGAGCATCGCGTCCAACATCGGTCCAGTACGTGCAACAAGAACCCGCCCAGTACGTTTACATGATGGAGCCGGAAACTCAAGTCGTCTACCAGAAGACCAGTACCCGTCCCGTAAGTATTGCATCCAGATCTTCTGCACCCGCCGGAGAAGTAACTTATTTGAGATCAGATAACATTAACGGACCGCAAATAATGGATCACGGGCCAGTTTACATGTACGTGTCTCGATCGAAACAAAGTTTAGGTCGCGACAACTACTCACCCGAATACTCACGTCGAACCTACTACTGAAATGATCGAACTGAAACAGATCACAGTGAGCCTTGTTGACATACTCTTGTTTCTGTTTTATTGCCAAGTTTCGCAAAGCTATTACAAGGTGACTTCCAATAGGAGAGTCACATCATTCATAACTGTAACTGTTTTGCTGCAAAATAGGTTTTATCCGCTGGCGGGCTTTTCGATTACATTCATGTGAGAAAGAAAGAACGAAGCATCTCTCATCAGGTTTCGGAGGAAAAAAGGACACAGTCCGAATACAGTATCCTATTCCCCATACAACATAGAGGTCAAAAAGTCGCTCTTCCCGTAAACCCCTGTGGGCCACAAAAACAAGGAAGAAAGGACACAGTCCCAGTACAGTATCCTATTTCCCATACAACATAGAGGTCAGAAAGTCGCTCTTCCCCGTAAACCCCTGTGGGCCACAAAACATTTCTTGCTGCAAAATCAAACTACTTACTGACCGTCCCTCAATATTCCATTACCTGTCCAGTCCATATTTGTATTCTAAAATGTTTAGTAGATTTTCAACGCACATTACTAGATCCTTTGCTAGTGCGCTTGATGGACTTTCGACGAAAAGATACGCTAAGAAGTTAAAAAGTTTGTTAAACTTGCCAAATACAGTTTAAGTGTACGTGACTACTCTTAGTCCGCCTTCGGATGTCCCTGGCTGCTCGGTAAAATTTACTGCAGATGTGTTTTCAAAAATTACACTAGTATCAAATTTTGCCGTTGCCTGAGGTGGATACTATGTGTACAAAGAGATCACATGTGTTCTGATTGACCGCTTTTAAAGGCTATGAGAATTCAAATCGAATTCGACTTCTTATACTATAAGCCTACTTGTAACCGAAGAAGAATATGATCTTGTTCCTCGAAAATATTTTCACGAATCCACAGGTAGACCACAAAACAATTTCACGATTCGTACAGCTCCATTCTATTTGATAGACACAGAGCGATCGGATAATAAGGTCTCTGTCAGATCAAGAAATATTCAACCACAGTTTATTCGTTCTATCACAGTTTCTCACACTTTTGTACGCTTTAATTGGAGCACAACCAAATTTTGCCACTCATTGATATGGGTTTGGTTGCAACTGATGATCCGCTGGCAAACCGCTACCTTATTACTTCGAGCAACTTCCAAAGGCCTGATCGTTCATACACACAACAGCAGGATATGACGGAAGGAAAGAGTGTCCCAAGGTCAACATAGAAAAGATCCCTACCAATGCTCGCAATTTAATCGAAATCAGACGGGACAAACAATCTTGTTAAACGTGTTCCCTGAAAATCTTGTCCCTGCCTACTATGGACATGAAGGTTAAGTGGTCAAGAAGATTTCCGGAGAAGCAAATTCAGCATTGTCGCTAAGTTGACTGAATGTCACACATCTCGCTGATCTGTTTTGGGTTTTCCAGTCTACTCAGTTTTTATCATTATTTTACTCATTATAGAAATCTTGCACAGCCGACACTTTAATCTATAGGATGTTCTGTGTCATAAACCAAGTGCAAACATTGCTCGTTTTTGATTTACCAAAATTTATGAGAGGAACTAAATGCACAAGGCAATCGGTTAGTTAGTAGTCTTACAGTGTATCAGGAAACATACGTGTGCGGAGATAACCTGATAAAATGCAATGCAGTTGTCCTAGGCTCTTCAAGTGGATATCTATCACAAAGTCACGTCTTGATAAGTGTATGAATTAGATGGAGTAAATTTATAAGGAACCTTTCCTGCCGAAGATGGCTGGAGAAATTTCGCAAATAGGGGTACCAATGTAACTAGAGTTACTGATGGTCTGGGTCTTTACGACCTCCTTGATGAAGAAGCCTTGATGATGTGTGCCAAATTCCAGTTTTTTTCGATTCCGCTTTAAAGGATTTACTCCTAATGGGTCGTAATATTCGTTGCACTTCCAGCAACCACAACCACACCCCCAAATAAGGCAATTTCTTCCACACATATTTGATACTTGATCTGTGGGCCCATTTTCTAGGGTTCAAAAAGTGATATTTGCGGATAAGGTAAGACTGCTTGAAGCTGGAAGTCTAGGAAACGTTAAAAAAATTTTATTATTGCCGGAAAGAAGTGCGAACTTAAAGGCTCCTAGGTAAGGGTTTCGATGTCCGAATTCAGCTGCGAATGGCTCATTTCTAAAAACGCAGAATTGAGGTGCTCAGTGACATCAAGATAAAAGTTTACCTAACCCTTTTCACCTAAACGTCTTCATGAAATCCGCCGCCAAAATCTCGGAATCGCCACAACATCTCAGGCGTTGTCAAGACCAGTTAGTACGATGTCAAGCTTCATGACTTGTCTAAATTTCAGAGTATTTTGTACATGTCTGTCTCGGTGTCTGTCATAGGTGGGTGAAAAATGACCCCGTGTTTATTGTGATCACATTATAATCACAACTACAAAATAAACAGTCTTTTGTTTCAGAATTAGGAGACAACCGCTCACCGTAAATTTGCCTTCAGCCCACCACATCTGGTTCGCACTTGCAAAAGGGAACTAATAAGCAAAGCAACCTTCCCAATAAAAACTGAAGGCATCAAACCCCAGTATATAAACTTTATGTCCATTGCGTATAAATCATGCATGTCCAGTTGTCCGCGTCCAGCATACATTTATTTTAAAGAAAAGAAGAAGAAAAGAAAAGTGAAATGCGTCTGCTTCACCCCTGGAAGTGTAATCACCAACCATCGTAAGAGACCACCAGTTCTTCTCGAAAATCAGTTTTATGCATTGATATTTTAATACGGCATTAATAAAACGCGTAAAACATCTTACTTGATATCACAAAGGAGTGCCATGTTCTTGAACCCTTGCCGACTATGCTAAAGGCTATAACAAACTTTCAAGATGAGATCCCCAACCGAGGGACTGTCATGCGTCTTAGAAATGATGTACACTGCTGAAAGTGTCGCAAAAGTTATGATACAGGTTAAATATTTTGGTGAATCCACCGCACCATACAAACATAGACAAGTTGTCATTTTAAAAAATAGTGCAATCGCAAGACATGGCTCGCCTTCGGATATGTTGGTCAGACTCGTCGTAGGTCGAGGCCTGTGTGGATAATCAGTATCCGGGTCCCCTGCAGACTGTCAGACGTCCCATGATGTAAGATGAAAGCTACGACTTTTCAAACCCACGTGAAGGCTGTACAGCATGCAAATTTATGTCGTCTCCAACATCCAACTTTTTGTTGGTATATATATATATATACAAGAAATGGTATTACGCTGGGAATCTTGCCATCATTCAGTGAACAGTAGGTGTTCGAGACGTTCGCCCAACATAGTAGTTGAGAATACACAAGAATACACGCGGGATTATTGCAAATTTTTAACCAAAGGGCTGATTGGTATTACCTTCTGCACAGCGACACAATTTTGAAACCCCTGTACACATTTTGGAGAAAAGCAGCGGTCATTTTCCTAAAGGAAACTACTCACAAAGTTGCTGAGAACTCTTCTACAGCCCACGACCATTTTGGGGCCAATCAGGTGGGCACAGTTTCAAACTAATTTTCAAATGAGTGTATTTTTCAAAAACAGTCCAATTTGGGTGCAAGTAGAACATAAGATTGACAGAACCTCTGGGACTGCGCCTACTTAATGAGCCCCGAGAAGGGCAAAACCGGTCGTGGGCTGTCGAAGAGTTTTCAGCAACCTTGTGAGTAGTTTCCTTTATGAAAATATACTGCGATATCTCGAATATTGTGCCAAATTAAACATGAGGCGGCCTGTGTGCAGCACATTCAGTTGTAGAATATTATAAACGAGAGATTCAGTCGAGCCTCCCGTGAAAACCAAATTGATTTGCAAATGATTGTATTTCTCGAAAAGCGGTTATTTTATTAGACATAGTTGTAGGGAACATTCACCTTCCGTCTATCGTAATATCACTCACAAATAAACCAATCAGTTTAGAGACTAAGAGCCAATCAATTTTAACATGACAATTGGTACTGCAATAATACTCTGAGTCACTGGGCTGCCAGGTTTCGACGGCATATAAAGACTATCTTTTATGAATAGCACCATTGTGCCAGCTGACTATGGACTGTTCATTATGAACAAAGATGTGGTATTTAACCCTTACGTCAACTGTACTGTTGATAAAAAGTCTCAACAAGTGATAGTGAAAGACCTTCCACTCACTGAAATTGGATACACAAAACTGAAAGACACGGAATCTTTCAGCGGAGTTACGGCAAGAAATGTTTTCGAGGAACATCTGAAAAAGAACAAGAAGAAGAAATCTGCTCTCGTACACTTTCTGTTCGATCGAATGCGCTTTACCAAAAAGGGCAAACATGACCTTCTCAGTTACAGAGAAATCCGAGATTTTCAACGTTTCGAACGCCATCCAAATTTGTTTATGTTGTTTGTGATTGATGAGAAAAGCAACAAGAAAAGCTACGAAACGTACGCATGCAACAACGTATCAGATGTGCAAGTCGTCCGAGATATCCTCACCACAGCAAACAGTCACCCAATGAGAATCCTAAAAGAAATTAGCTCCTTTAGAAGGATCTCTCTTGCTTCAGATGAAATTTTTGATTTTTCATTGAGCCATATTGAAGCATCGTACCCAAGACCCAATCACTATCCTCCAAATGCACCAAAATCCTCAGCATTGGTAATCTACAGAGAACATCCAGAGGTTAACGGACAGACTCCTAGTCGAACACAAAGTGTGATTCCCATAGACCCCGATTACTTTGAGAGATGGACTTATTCGAGATCGCACACAGATAGTGAACCGCTGATCACAGAGAATAAACTAGTCTGCATATAAAATGATCCTTCAGATTAATCAACTCGCTGGAATTATGATCATTTTGTACAACCCCACCTGTCTTACGACAGACGATACTACGCACGATCAACGTAAATCGGAATAGTTACCGACGGCTTTAGCCTCATAATACGTGTTTGCTCTAGAACAAATCAAAAGTATTCCGTTTGTCACTCAAACACTTTCTATTCAGAAGAAATTTCTCGTTTTCTACCCTTTTTCGGAGATCCGTATGATTTTATAGGAATAAAAATTTTATCTTGAATTTGCCTCGTACAGAAATCCTTGTAAACTGTTTTACATCACTACCATGAGTTGTTCGCACTACTTTCGAGTGGCTGCGGCCGTCCCTGTATTCTATTCCTAACTTTTCAATCTCGACATACTACTCGAATTGCGGGGCGCCTATCGGAAGACGCACCAGCAACAATGAAGATGATAATAAAATACTAACCTTTAGTCGCCAACATGTGAGGCGGTTTCCTGTTGCCCGTAAGGAGTGACTGCCACTGTGGCGGTCTCACATACCACCTAACACAAAGCAGCTCAACAATTACCTCACCAAGGAATAAGTTGAACAAGAAAGTGGCTTAACTTAATTGTATATCTCGCATTTTGATTCACTAGGTTTCCACTATTCGGAATGTACGAAGAAAACTGGCAAAAACAACGGCCTTATTTTCGCTATTAAGTTTCCTGAAATATGACACTTCTGCTAATTGAAATGTCACTGTAGATGCCACTATATATCACAAAATTTGGTGAAATTAGCGTTCGCCGGACATTATGTTCCGAAAGCGGTTTTCGTCCTAAATCAACTCGAACCAAAAGCCTACCCAATATTATGCAGACCTGCAACCAAATGCTTTTCATCAGGTTCCAGTTCCTTTGAAATTGCTCGTATTGATTTTGTGGTGGAGAATTCAGGCAGTTTTATTTCGACATAAAATGTGGTGTTCGTGTCACATTAATCTTGATTATTCTCCTGGGAACGGCATATATAGAACGTCGGAAGAAAGTTTGAGGCCATGTACAGTAGCTTTCAACTGAGGATGGCATCACTAGAACGTAATTTTATATATACATGTAACAAAATTAACCAGATGTGCGACACTCAGTCCCAATAATATTCAACTGATCGGAAGTCGTTCAAGATAAATGCCACATAAAAGTCCAATTGTTGTAATCGTGAACTACGATAGTCTCGTTGGGCGGCAAAAACAGAAAAAACGTAGCGTGCTTCAGGATGTCGCATTTCATTTTCGCGCAGGACCCATTTTGATTTTCTTCTCTAGTCTGTGTACCGCCAAAGCGAGCACAAATCGTGGTTGAAGTAAAACTGAGGCAGAGCGGTTGAACTTGACAGCCAATCAACATGAGGAGTGCGCCGTATCTTTTCGAGAAACGAGTTTGATAAATTTAAACCGCGGTTGTGTTATGGTAATTTATTCCCATATATCCTGTGACCGAAATAAAACGTATTATTTTTCTGTCATATCACTGACGAACTGTACCAGACTAATTTCTGAAGCTGAAAACCGTGCGTACATTCGTCTTTGGCAAACACTCAGAGCTAATTTAACGGACGCATGGAATTTTATGGATAGTCTAACATAAGGTTGTGCTCCACTAACTAAGCACCGTTTATCTTGCTGCAATAAGCTTTCGGTAAACTGACGATTCATACCATCGCTGCGCTAGAATATAGGCAACCACTCGGAATCCGAAACTATGGATCAAATTCCATGCTAAGTAGAAGACACTGATCGCTTCATTTGTTTGTTGTTTTAATTTGAGTACAAAAGATATCAAGTGTGAATTGACGTGATGGATCGATGGTGTACAATACCTTAAAGGAAAGTCTTGAAGTGCTCAAGTAGCTTGATAAAAATAACTCGGGCCTTCGTTCAATCGATCTAGACTTGCTTCGCACCATGGGCTATTTGTAAGTGTCTACTGTCTTCAAGCATGCTTCATCAGTGTCAAGTGTAAATACCAAACGCTCTCGAGGAAATAGTTAAGGCCTCACAGAGTGTTTCCTAGAACTACGTCGACCAGAAGTAAACACAGGTAACTCACCCTCAATCGAATCTTCCACACGCTACTTTGAAACCTATTTGTTGAAAACATGTTTGTCAACCTAACCCATTAAAACCATGAAATTTATGCATTTCAGGGTAGGGGGTAATTATGCTGGATGAATTATTTATCGGTGTTAAAGTACGCTCAACATAGTGCCAAAACATGGCTTCATAAATTGCTCCACTCCAATAGTCCAGGCGACGTAAGGTCAGTCATTATTTTCCAATAAGAGTTCAATGGCATATGGCCAATCAAACGTTGTTCAAGAAAAAGACACAATGTAAATTCATTGATATGTTTCCTTCTGAAGAGGACCATTCGTTGGAACTAAAGCAACATGTTTTACGTTGTTGGTTTATCCCGTAATAACGAATACAACAGAAAAATCTCTGCGCAGCTAGATTTGTCTTTTCAACAAAAATGTGTAGCCAGATGATTTCCCCTGTGTTGGAGTAACGTGATGCTGAAGTGTAAACCGATCTTAGGGCAGTAAACTTGCAGTGTTCATTTGATTATCCCAATAAAGAGCATTTGATTATTGAAAACAGCCTGACCGGTTAATTTCGCGGGGTTTCGAGATACCACTAACATGCGAAATGGTAGCGTATCGCGAGATGAACCAGCAAAGTATTCAAGCTCACTCCTCCGTTTTTGAAAGCTACCAAGTTGTTCCCTTCTATTTTCGTTGCAAAGTAAATAGTTCACGCCGTTTGCGGAGATAACACATTCTTAAGCATTGTTATTTACGATGCTAGATGCCAATACAAATGACAGCTACTGAAAGCACTCCTAACAAAGTAGTTTTAAGCAAAAACTTTTGTGATGCCCGCTGTTCTCCATGTTATAACTCTTTCGTTAGTCCCTTCCTGGAGGAAGTTCATCCATTCATAAACAAAAAATGTTCAGTGATTTGATAAGATAACCCGGGAGCTTTCAACCAGTGTATATTAATAACACAGTGAGTATCTTACTACGATCCAGATCCTGGAAACCCAACGTTTAAAATAACAAAAACGTCAAATACGTGTTTCTAAACGTGAATCATTGGCTGAAATCAAGAAACCAATCAAGTTCAATGGAGTTGTCAAGGTCTGTACTAATTTGAAAACATGGCAGACAAAGTGTAGTAGATCACCAATCTTATGTGCTTAGCACGACAATAGTTTATCTACCATGACCAGCAAGGATGTTGAACTTAATCCTTTAGTTAATCAACCAGTTGATAAAAAGTCAAAGCAAGTAGTCAACAAAGAAATTCCAGTCGCTCAGCTTGGAAGAACAAAGCTGAAGGATTCTGAAGCGTTCAATGATCGAACTGCAAATAACCTGTTGGATAAACATTTGAAGAAGAAAGGTAAACCCAGTCCGGTCTTTTTCTTAGTGGATAGAATGCGATTTAAGAAGAAGGGACACCACGAATATCTGAACTACAGGGAAGTTCACAGTTTTCACAAATTCGCGAACCATCCAAACGTGTTCATGCTTTTCGTCATTGAAGAGAAGAAGGGCAAACGAAGCTATGAAACCTATTCTTGTAACAACTCTGCAGATGTACAGTGCATTCGGGATATGATAGGCACAATCCAGGACGATCCAAAACGATTGCTGCAAGGTCTTGGACCAGTAAGAGTGGTTTCTCTCTCTTCTTCGTCGAGCTCCGAGTACCACATTGAGAGACGATTATCAAACCGATCATCACAGTCTAGATCGGTTGCGTATCGGCCGTATTCACAACAAGAACCCGCTGAATACCTTTATATTGTGGACCCGGAACAGTCAACAGGCCAACAGACATTACAACCAGTACAAAAAAGAGTATCGAATGGAATAATCAATTCAAGAATGAATAGCTTCAATGGGTCTCAAGCCCCGGACCATGGACCAGTTTATGTGTACGGGTCTCGCTCATCTAGGAATCTATACAGGGATGGATATTCACCCGAATATTCTCGCCGGAAATACTGCTGAAGGAAAACAAGATGGATGGTTGGTGCAGTCGCATTAAACACTAACGGTTACCATCGGACCTACATATTTTTTATTCCTCTGGATGTCTGCGAAAGCGACATCAAGAACAGGTGAATACCCATGTATGACTATTCTCTGTTAATTTGTAAAAATCACGTTTCATAATATTTGGCGTATCACTGTTGCTTTTCTAAGGAAAGCATATTTAACTCATTGCGATTTGACCCGAAACCTTCTTTTCTCCAACAACTAGGGTGTTCTGTCTATTGATTGTCTTCTTTGTTATGATAGTTCTTCGACGCCTAACGAGGAAAAGTGCACGCAAACTTTACATACTACCCACCCTAAGAAATGCTCGCTATGTTCAAGGACTGATATGGTTGTGCTACTGAAATCAGCGTGCTGAGCTGTAAGGAAAGTACGCTTTTGTGATTAATGGATTTTCTCATGAGTTGAATAGTGCTCTTCTTTCATCCTCGAATAATGTTTCTTTTCCAAAAATACATTAGTAAGAACTTTGGAAAGTCTTATGAAAAAAAAACATCTCTAGGTCCTATTGGTCCATTTACACTTATTGTGGACCACACTTATGCCAGCTTCTGGTAAAAGACGCTAAGTTAGGGATATCGACGTGATCCCAAGATCGATTTTTACCACATATGGTTGAAAATAATTCGTACGACCGAAATTACTCAACGCGTTATTAAATGTGTGTATTTCTATTCATATCATGCTGATGATATCAGGTAGACGTGTTATGGTAAATTTTCAACATGTTTCCTCAGCTAGACAAACATTCTGCCAAACCTCTAGACAGGTTTCAATGGTTCTGCTGGTGGTGTGTTCCGGACTGTGGAAGAGACGGCCGATTGACCGGAAGTCATTGTTAAAACTGTGTTAAATTAATTGGTCCTGGTGGGACCGATCACTAACATATCAGCGCAAAAGACAGAACCCGTATATCCGATGAACTATAGCTGGAGAGTTTAGAACCACATTCCTGCCCTTAACCGGGAGCCACGATAGTGCAGTGTACAGTGGTAACTCGATGATTTGTCATAACAAGTTTGCTATTCTGGATGTGCATCCTGATTATCCATCTGTTGACGTCAACTTGTTGGTTACTGGCTGAAAGTATTAATGGCTCAGACATTTCTACAGACGAAGATGTTTATTTTCTAGTCCAGCATACTTCAGCAACATACTCGGTCGTAGCGCTATATGGTTGGCTTTAAGATGCACAGAACTACGGGAAAAATTCACTTTATGCAACCCGTGGGAAGACGCAAACCTGCGTGACACGTCTGATAATAAAAAATGAAAGGAGATAAGGTGGGATAGTAGTTAGTTAGCCAACAAGCGCCTAAATTCACTCCCTGTCATCAAGAACCAAAGGAAACATGAATCGTGAGCTTTCTCGCGCTACATGTAATGAAAGCCATTGCGGCTACAAAGTATGGAAATAATGGTATAGGAATTTGAACAAGTCCCAACTATTTCTATCTAATCCTAGTTTAGAGATGGGATGATGTCAGGAGGCATTTGGATTAAATCTAAGCTTTTGTCCTTATTACTAGAAACTTATGACGGAAAAATTACGTTTTTTCCTTCTGGATTTTATGTAGACGACTTTCGCAAATCGTAATTGTAGTGAGTTTCCAAGTTGCGATTGTTTCCTTCATGGAATGTACATTAGGATGCTTTGTATGATGATCGTCAAATCAAATGGCACTAACTAACAAAACAACCGTCGTTACGATGATCATTCCAGGCACTGTTGAGTTTGACGCCACAGCGCTCTAACATCTGCCACGTCGTCTTCACCTACGAGCAACTAGCTGCGCTGGAGGAGACAGCACTTGACCACCTGCACAAGTTTCGGATAGCGAGCACGTCGGTAACAATTTCAACTTAACATGGCGTTCCATATGGTTAGAGATTTGCTAACCGAAGATAATGCTATAGACGATTATAGCAACCGTTATTCTCCTAGAGAGCATTTTATGGGTTNACTCATCGTCACAGTCGCATACTTACTTGCCTTCTTTCATATTATGCACTCGACATATGAAAATCTAAAAATCTCTTACTATCATCAGAATATTAACCACCTGTTAAGGAGCGAAAAGGGACATTCCCAAAGTCATATGGGCTTGCCCATAAGGTCCTCACCAAGCATAACACCAAACGAACTTTTTTGAACTGAACTGTGAGATCTAGGAACAATGTGTCCTTCAATGTTAAAATGAGATGACTACTGGCAAATTATTGGATCACGACCGGGCTCTGTTCACACGCCGACTTGAATTGACTTGCTAGTTCGAATGTATCCAAAAAAACGACTTGCAAATATTTCGACTACTTTATTCCAATCTGGAGGCTCAGAGGATTACTTCCACTGACACCCAACTGTTCGGAACATTATCCGGTTTATTTGTCTTTTATTGGAGCACTGAGGTCACAAATTTTGCGGTTTTATGGACGTGCTATTCAATTGCTTTTCGGATCCCAGCATTATCCGTTTCATTCACAAATAGTCCTGGTTTAGATAGAGGTGATTTATCACGTCAAACAAGGAGCCCATATGGGTCGAAAAATGTGTATTCGGGAGCCAAGTAAGCCTTAAAGGAATATTTTCTTCCAGCTTATATTTCAAGGAAGCAAGCATCTGGCCACTAGTGCACTGCCGACGGACAAACTTTGTGTAATGAGAGACAATACTAGGTTATGTGACACATGAAAACGACTCGGCACTTTACATGGCTGTGTGAAATCACTGACTCGGTTGTGAGAGAGTTTTAGACCAGGCGGAGTCGTGGGATTGTGAAACCTAGTTACCATAGTTTGCGCTGCTTGAACGGTCTTCCTTCCAGCTTGGCAACAAGGTCCTTTCGCAGGTCCCCAAGCGTGCACTTCACAACAAATGATAAAACAGTTGGTGTTAGTGTTCGAGCATGTCGACTCAATACTATGAAGCGTCTGATTGTTGGAGGCCTTGAAAAAATATTGAAAATCAGATCACATTTTGACAGAATTCGCGCACACTCTGGAATGATTGAACTGATGTGGGTTCTCAGTCAAAAATCTTGCAGTGGGCGTTAGGTAGCGGAAATAAAGAGAATTGAAACGGAAAGCGTAACAGGAGCTCATCACTTAACTTGTGAGAGTTAAAAATATGTTGTAACTGACGAGGCAACCACAGCGTTTCATCTGTCCATATCTTTAGTATGCAACTTGACCACTTACGGTATGTGTGTGAACCTAAGATAACATGACGGTGCAGGACGGTCATTCAACAATATTCATTGTGTAAAAGTATGACAATCTTTGAGGTGATTTCAGATGAAAGGACTTATGAACTACTTCAGATGTTCATGAAAATGGCAAATTTTTCCTCAATGCACCAAAGTATACAGCCATAAATCTGGCAAAGCTGGATATATTCAGTAAAGCATTCCGCAGAATACAAAGGAATGTATTCCGAGAGCACGAAAACGCACTCAAGAGCCTTCGGCGTCATTATGTTTGATTCAGAATGGATGCTACTGGAACTATCAAATAAGCTGGCACTGAGGAAAATTCAGCTACAGATAAAGACGCCGTACAGTATGTTTTGTTCTGGATTGTCTGCTGCGTCTCATTTTAGCCGTCCTGATTAGATATCGACATTTTCATTCCAAGAAAGAGGAGTGTTTTGAGGACGAATAAGCCGGTTTGGTCTGTAAACAAGCGTAACCTTCTTAAAAACCAGTCGCACCCGCGTTACTAGGAACAATTAAGGACGGGTCAGCAGTGGATTCGGCGGGCAAAACAATGCATCTTTGTAAGATACTGTGCACCAGCAATTTGTTTTCATATCCTTCTTCACAGATCACTCATTGTTTTATCTCCTAACCGATATACTAAAGTATTTATCACGTTACTGGTTGCGGACCTGTGCAAGCTTTTCCGAATTCCATATCTATTGAGTAATATCTGCGAACGCACAATAGTTATAGGGAAATTTTCCACTGCAGGTTGTTAGACAGATGCATTCTAAGGCTTGCAAAAACAGTGTTGAGCAAGATTCTAACGCCTTCCTAATAATGTCACAAAAAGTATATTAGGACCGTTGCACATGAAAAATGAAGTCTGTTGGCAAAAATAAATATAAATACTAAGCAAATCACTAGGTTATACATCAATCATGCAAACACCCTGGCGGTGAACTGCCAATAAAAGTGGTTCACGTTCCCTGTCGTTTTACCTGATACACAGATACTCCCTCAGTCGCCAGTATGAATACGAAACATCTCCAATTAGACACAGCGTTTGATTGTAACAAAGTGGTGGTGATTAGCAAACACTTACTTACATGAGGCACAAAAGAAATAGTTCCTTTAACCCTAACCATGTCAGGGACGAGACCGATAACTTTTAACTGTCTTGAGTATGATCTCAGGATTATGTCAAACTATAGAGGGAAGCATACAATTCAGGGCAAGTCAAATTATTGAGATCGACTATGAAAAACCTGTATTTGACTCCTCTATATAACGTTCAGGGGAGCTGATGTCGGTGGACTGGTCCAAATTCTAAATCACCTCATCACCTTTGATTTAGGTCATCAGCCGGATTGTTCAAAGGTAATCTGGACAGACAGAATTCGATACACGTACTCATCATCTATTAAACGGCGTAGATAAGTGATAAGAGTGGAAAAGTTAAACGTTTTACAACCTTTGTTTGAAGTGATTTCGCTGCATCGTGTCAAGTCAAACAAAATATGAAGTACGAATATCACTTACAGCATCAACCTACAGACTCTGGCCCAATCGTCCCATAAACCCATCTGACTTATGGAGTATGTGGTAGCTTATGCAAGAGTCAGCCACTTTACAGTGCACCGTTTAGTGCAAATCGGGAGATGAGCAATCTGTAAACTGGGTACATGTGCCGCACGGTTGTCTCGGGCAGATGCCTGAGTGATGTGGCAGAGATAGGAAAATTTATAATTAAGACCCTGTGACTACGATATAATAAGGTTACAGAAAGGCGAGATACAGTTTTTCTTATCCGAGAAGGAAACTAGTGGCCTATTCTGGGAGTTTTTGTCTTCCAAGCGGGCAAATTACCAAAATAGTTTGACCAAATGAAATACTCGGTGATTCCCAGCGTCATCAGTTCCAGTATTCGAATGTCATGCGGTTTGACCTACACTCGTAATACGAACTCACTCCATTTCACTTCACATCTCGTGACCAACAGAAACAACAGGATGTTAAAATAAACAAACAGTAAACGGTAGGGCACGGCACAGTGGAGAAAATGCTGAGTAAATGTCCATATATCATACATATTAGCATTCATACTTGTCACACTTTCCACCAAAGAAACATAAGAGACTACGGTTCAAATCTTTCCTGTGTTGCTGGGTAATGTATCAAGAAATATAATCACGAAAACGTCTCCGAACTCTTATAACATGCGAAGCACATATATTCACACTGACTGATGAATTCGTACATAATAACTGTTACAACTATACTGACCGAGGAAGATTTCCTAAACATATACTTATCGAATAAACACACACGTTTCACTGGAAGCAGAGAAAAGGCCACAGCAAATATTTGCACCGTCATATAATATATTCCATCATATTATACCCGAATGATAACTCTTCGATCCTAAATTATTAATAGTGTTTCCCGGGGTTCCCGAAACCTGCTGTGTTTAATACTTTCCTAGAGCTACACTTCCGAAAATGACCTATCCAGTAGGGTATAAAACTATAATTTGGCCAGAATAATAGATATCTATCTAAACTACTGCGGTAGACTCAATGCAAATAATTTAAGGGTTAAATCACTCGGCTTGTTTGCGCAAGAAAGAGTAGACTGTCGAAATTTGATTGCTTATTATAACGCATCCCTTTGTTCCATCATGTTTCCTCTGTCACCCCTACGAACATGACAGATTTGCACGATTATTGTCAGTGAGTCCACTGCATGTTATAATCACTTTTCTTACTCCATCTGCCTAACGGATCGCCGTATAGTAATCCCTTCCATAAAGGGTTTGGATTTGATCTTTATGCCTTGTTATCAAATCATTACACAAGCAGTGACTCACTCATAATGTCTGAGTAAGGATAGTTTCCCGGCACCAGTAGGGCGTGCTTGTGTAAATTGTCACAGCAAATGACCTGTGCAAGCGGAGAGAATGAAACCGATAAAAAATAATACAACTTGTATTGAGGATGTGCATCCTGAATTCCTTAATATTGTTGCTACTTGTGAGTAGTCAAGAAATTGGCAGTCTCTGGCCGTCTGATCAATCGGTCGCAGCCCGATTTGCAAAGCCCGTACAATTCAAATGCTTCACGAGAGCAAACGTGGTTAAGTTGGCAGGTGAATACTGATTAAACATCGACTAACGCATCCGGCTATATCAGACCGATGGGCCAATCGGGACGGAGCTTGTAGTGGAATAATCTTCTTTACCTAAACCGCTCTCTCCTTGCAGAAATAAACAACAGAAAATAGGGTAGAACATAAGGTTGACGGAAACCCGGAGGCCGCGCCTACCTGATGAGCCCCAGGAGGGGCGAAACAGGTTGTGGGCTGTCGAAGAGTTTCCACCAGCCTTGTGAGTAGTTTCCTTCAAGAAAATAGGGTACATTCAACAGGACAACGCAGACACACCTGGGGACGGACAAAAGACACCGACATCCCGCTTGTCCGGACAGGTACCTTGCGGTCCGGGGTGCCGTGGAAGTCTGTACATCCGGCAAATCTCCAACTTCCGAGGACTTCCAGTTCATAAAAGTCATATTTCCTAGCTATAAAGTAGATGTGGGTTATTAGCAGATTTCTGCAAGACTATTTAAAACCGTTTTTACAGTGCACACTTTTCAAAGCAAATCAGTATGCTCACTTGACTAGCTGGCAGTTGGAAAGCCGAGGCTAGTGAACGCTCAACTGTGTTTCCATAAATTGTGCATGATGAGAAGGTTTCCGATTTCATAAATTCATTTATATTTCTGTTTGGAGGTCAAACTGATTAACGATTATTGGTTATAAATCTTTGTTGTAGTCAACGAACACAACTATATGAGTAGCATAATCAAAGCCTGAGACCTGAATATCTGAGACCACTGGGGGTTCCAGGGTGGCTAAGTACGCCTACTGAGCGGCACAAAAGTACAGCGCTAACGACAGCAGATATTGTTTTTTTCAAATTCTGGTGTCCACACTCAAGGCTGGGGACACCTCGCCATAGATATGTATACAAACATTTATCTTTTCAATGTTCCATTGTCAGATTAACTATTTTTGTCATCTAGCACCTATTTGTTCCGAGATTATTGATCCATGTAATCGAGCGTAAATCGAAATCTAATTGAACAACACTTTAGCGTATGCTGTACCAGAACGCACCTTGGTCACGGGTAGGCACTCGCAGTCTAGTTTTCAAAGCAAGCGTAACATTAAGTGATGAGCACTTCAAATTCTCATGTCTCATTACATTAAGTTTATACCTGACACGTTCTAGTAGCAAATAACACCCATCAGAAGAGAATGCGAAGCGCACCTTTCAACAAAAAGATGCGGTGAAGCATATTACTTTCTTCAGTAGCTGTTTTAGTGCAGTGAGTTTGAAGTGTCCTGCTAGCTTCGGAAAGTGAATTCCCGACATTGTGAAGATGATCAGCCTGAATTCTTCATTAAATTGCAATAAGCAGAATGAAGCAGATTTTGATGCGATCCTCAGAGGGTACGTGAACCATTCCTTAAGAGGTTTGCGCCACAATCGAACATCACATGGCAAGCTAACTGATAGCTAGCCCAAAAGTGTACCGTGCATTTCGGAGCTTTCTTTGACAGCCTAATTCAGCTGACAACTGTTAAACAGTCAGTTGTCTCCTATCGTGACCAGACAATGCTGCCAAACTAGTGTCACCCAAGCAGAGAGAGGACAATGGTTGTCAGACAGCTACACATTTTCAGCAGCAGCTTCAAGAGCGACTTGGTTTGTAGGAAGAAAGCATATATCTTTTAATCAAACTCTCATAACAAAAGGTTTTCACTCCACCACATTGTCCATCTTTGGAATGTGGATACCTTTCATCTTAACCGGGTTTTTCGTCAAGGTTTGTTCTCAGTGGATGCGATCCAACAATCTAAACCGAAACTGATTCAGAAAGTTTCCAAAGCACAACACATTCACAAACTCAGCTTAAATAAATTTTTTAGGTTGTGGCTTACTTTGGTTATCTATCATATAGGTTACACAATAATGCAGTTCTCTAGCTGTTATTTGGTGAACACGGTTTAAGAGTGCCATGCAGTTCAAAAGTAAAAAGGTTGCAAGCGGAGACAATATGAATGATTTACAACTTTGGTAACTTCCCGAAGCATTCGAACAATTATTTTACCATCACTCCGTTTCAGCATAATTCAGCAATTCAGGTGGCGGCTTAAAAGGCTCGTCATAAGGTAGAAACATGGTAGAAGACTCATTTAAATTATATAGGCACTTAGGTTTTGAAGTACGACGCAACTATAGGATCGCGGGAATGTAGAAATGTAGGCAAGGCTATAAGTTGTGTTGGAATATTGGTAGCTCGGGTGCTTCATTTGTGGTTAATCAGACGGCTGTCGACATGTTCACCAAGCTTGGCAACTGACTTTCAGACGTTACACCACTATTCGAGGAGGCTTCATCAGTTTACACTGATGCGCTTTGGCGTTGACGGTCTCCTCAAAATACAAAGCATCAAATAGGTGACGTATTGAGCTGTGAAATTTACCCCTACTCTCAGGTTATTTCTGGCTTTAATGGGCACTCACGCCGATGAAATACTGAGGAGCACTATACAGCCGTTTCACCTCATTTGGAATCATCATCAGCATATATTATGTATCACCAGAGTTTGGAACTAGTAACCACCTGGCTTATAGATAATGACTCAGCTCTCAGGCCCCGATCTGCTGATCAGTAGAGTGGCAAACTTGCATCTTTACAGAATATACTGCCACTCATCTTTCAGTCATGGAATTCACTTCAAATGGTCACGTGCTAACTAGCTCACTGAGTGAAGACCTGCCGTATGGAGGTTTGCTCTTCTCTACCTTCTGAGCAATTCGGAGATTGTTCACAGTGTGAAGAGATTTTGGAAGTTCCAGTGCAGGTTTTTGTTGATATTGAAGATGCTTCAACCAAAACATTTTAAATCGCAATCAATGAGACCGCAAGCCTCTTACTTCAAGAATATGTGGGTGAAGTTTGTTATAGCCGGTTTTTCAAAGATTCTGCTTCCATGGCATGATGGCAAGCTCCAGACGGCTATCGTGTTCTTCTGAATTACGATAGAGTGGTGCAAGGATTCATACCAAACTTCTGGTCAGATCGAGCGAAGTTTCTCACAAGCAAAGTAACCAAAGAACACCAGAAAACAAAAGTCTTCACGACGAAGTCCTTCTGTTCGTCAGTCATGTTGTAAGACCGGTTGAAGAATGTAGTATCATTCTTCGTCAAAGCGTGCAGAACTGTCATAAGCAAGCGACTCTCTTGGAATCCAGATTAACCTACCTCTTAAGCCAGCGTCACATGCAAATTAGTGTATTTCGCCGACAAACTCTGATACCTCAATATACTTCACGATGGAAAGTGAGCGAACATTATCCTGTATATTCTTATACCTATTCCAAAGATCATTCCAGCAACAACTCTCACATTGATATATATTTAGTTCGCTTGTCTGCCCAGGTTACCGTCACTGGATTTCTAGCTAACCTGATATCACAGTTAGAGGTCCAGGGAAATAAGTCGACCTGCTAGCTCCCAACACCTGTGCCAGGCAGTAAACTTTTACTCGTTTGCTCAACAGGCAGTGGTTCAAACATGTGTAAACACTGCATTGTAGATTAGAGCTTGAACAGGCTCTGCATAATTGCAAACTGTAAAATGGAGCTGGGATAACTTGAGGTTGTGAAATATGTAAATCAATTTAATTGGTACAGATTATTATTGGTGCACTTCTCTTGTTTATGCTCTTTTGTTAAATCGAATCAAGTCTTTGGATTGTTTTAGCGTGTTACAGTAATTTGCAATATTCGCATATCGTGAACTTTAATGAACATGCTTGATTGAAGCTGAAAACGCTCGTCTCCCTATAGCCGTAAAATACACAAGTAAATCCTGAAATTGCCACTTCAAACCTAAAAAATCTGTTGCCCGTATTAACTTTGTTCAGCCACTAACAAGAGAGTTAACAGAATCCCAAATCTATCTCAATTCGGTGAGGTGTCATTCATCCAGGAAATCATGGCGTAAATCATTGGCTCAGCTCAGCAAGCCAATGAATTCCAAAGGTCTTGTTGATGCTTACACAACGCACATACCTGAGAGGCGGGTCTGAAGTGGAATAAACATGCCATTGCATCTTAAGAGTCGCTTGTTCCAGTGTATGACTGTACACTAGTCAACATGAGTAAGGACGTGCAAATCAACCCTTATATCAATTACCCTGTTGACAAAAAGTCAAAACAGATTGTCAACAAGGAGATCGCAGTCGCCCAGCTTGGAAAAACAAAACTCAAAGGCGCCGAAGCATTCAGCGAAGCAACGGCCAATAATCTACTGGAAAAACACTTGAAGAAGAAAGGAAAACCCGCTCCTGTCTACTTTCTAGTGGATCGAATACGTTTCAAGAAAAAGGGGAATCATGAATATCTAAGTTACAGAGAAATACAAAATTTTCACAAATTCGAACACTACCCTAACTTGTTCATGCTCTTCGTGGCTGAAGAGAAAAAAGGCAAAAGATCTTATGAAACCTACGCCTGTAACAACACGTCCGATGTACAAGCGATTCGCGACATGATTAATGCTGCACACAACGATCCAAAAAAGTTGCTGCAAGATGTTGGGCTAACCAGAATGCTTTCTCTATCGTCATCGTCAAGCTCAGAATACTATATTGACAGCCATCCACAAAGCAGACCGTCATCACGTCATAGATCCACTCCGTATGTTCAGCAAGAGCCAATGGAATATGTATACTTGATGGAGCCGGAACAACCGATTGTCTATCAGAAAACATACACGCGACCACAAAGTACGGCTTCCAGAGGCTCTGTTGCCCCACCTGGGGACGTCACATATTTGAGGTCAGATAATATAAACGGACCACAGATAATGGACCGAGGACCTGTGTATATGTACGTATCTCGCTCTAAAAGTGCGTACAAAGAAAACGATACTCCCGAGTACTATCGGAAAACTTATTACTGATGCAACAATGGGTAGGTGGTGTACGACTGAACTGAAATGTGTAGTCATTAGTTCAAACAACTTTTAGCTGAATTAACATGTGTCAAACAAACCTAATACCAAGCTGGATCTACCTGCAGTTGAAAAGTCTACAGGCACCTGAACGTGGAAAAAAACATTTGTTCTATTCCATTTCTTATAGGTGATCCCGTCTGCTGACTGAACGTCTGATTCCAGCTGAGAATGAATCTTGCTGATTCGTACCTTTTACCTTCAATATACGTTACGTTTGTAAAACAAATAAAATGTCGTTCATCTATTGGTTCTTATTTTTAATAGTCTAAAACTAATGCATGACGAATGAGCTGAGACTCAATAAAGTGATAGTTGCTCACTGTTTGTTTTTTTAAGAAGTGTATCTACAACTACCCAACCTTCAGATCACTCAAATTACATATACTCGGTTAAACTACCAACGTATTTAACATTGCGTTTATTTACTAAAACACATACCATTTGCTAACTCTAATCCTAATGAATTCTACAAGACAAATCGTGATTTAAATGACATGTGGGAAAATACCCTCAAGTCTTCCTAATAGATCAGTGACTGGCGTAACTCTCACCATCATCTTTATGTCATAATCGCATTTCTAAAAACTTGTAAGTCTTCAGGTAGAACCAAGAGTTGCGTACTCCATTGCAGCAACTAGTCACTTTCGTTCCTTCTCCTATTCACACTCTGAGAAAGCTTAATTTGTATAGAGAAATGCAGTTGATCACTTACATACTGTCGAACTGGTGGAAATTGAGTTAAGTCTTCAAGTTAAACGCAAGGGTCCCATAACTTATATTTTAATTGAGATGGCAGCACTAATTTCCAGCACTAATTTCCAACCTGAAGTCACCTTTCAACTTTGTGAAGAGCGCTTCTTTTACGCATTGGTTTCGACGACCACTCTAGACCAATTCTTTTAGTCAGTGCGAAGAAGACAGAGGAACAAGTAACGAGCCAGAGACATTGAAAAATTCCATGGAACTAGACCGTATACTGGGCAGTATAGTGTAAATGACAAGATTTTGGTAACAGACCTCTAAGTATAAACTGGTACTTTCTCCAAAATAATTGTTGCTTTGAAGTGGTAAGCTGTTGTGAACAACGGTTCTAGGGACTCCATAAAAAGTGGATAAAGCAAGAATGAGGAAATCCGAGGAAATCCCCTTTAAGAGGGCTTTGACTCACTCTCAGCTTTACTTGACCTTAAGACACCTTAAACACCTACATCCCGGCCAATGGTTTCTATTTACAACTGGTTTGCTCTTACCTACCCGGAAGTAGCCATACCGCACATAGCGCAATGTGATTAAAATAGTTTGTGCAGTCGTTAGATGAGCATGCTAAAATGCCGCGCATCATCAGACACCCCTCTGGAGGTATCTTTTCATGCAGACACCACCAATCACAATAATGTATCAAACACACGGCGCATTAGAAAAGTGAGTGTCGCGTTCACAACGGACTTGATATCATCCCATAATGATGTCTGCTGCTGCTCAGAGTATCAGAATCTATTCGGCGCGGTTATCTAAAACAAAAGAAATTCTATAGAACGGTGGGGGTAAGCAGGTATCTCTACCAATTTCCCTTGGGATATTTTGATAAAAATATTACCCACAGCTTGAGAACGCTTAAAAATTGCTATGCTGATTCACCTACACGTCCGTTTCCGTCACTGAGCATTTTCCTATCGTTTTTAAAGAATCGTTCGCCAATTCGGGGTTGTTTTATTTGCTCTTTGATGATTTGCTTTCATAGACTACCAAATGAACTAAAAGCCGGTCATATTTTACACTTTTTGAAGACCTGTGTTTGAACTCTGAGAGCAAACGTCATAATGAAGAACAAAGAGCCTTTCCATTGACTAGTGTCCCCACTGTAACAGTTTGATGTTTAACCTCAGTAACTCAGCAAAATAGCGGAAAATAACAACCTTGCCGCATACTCATTGCATTTAAATTTTGGACTCTTCAGAACGAAAATAGAAGCCAGCCCAACACACCAAATTTATTAGCGGCATCAACGAATGCATGAAGGTAGAAAATGAATCCATACACTAAGTTGACGAAAATGCTAGTGGACGTGTAAACCGCGCTTGGTCACCAAGCTAATGCAGCCTGGATCATAAGAAGCTACTAGTATCCTTATACAAACTGAATCCTTAGGCCTAGAAAGACAATGTAGGCATTTTTGTACATTAGGCTAATGGCTAGACGGGGTGAGAACCAAGGTATCACGGTTTCAAAAGATTACTCTATCTTTAGGCTGACGAACATTACACCTGCTCGGAATACACATATGTCAAAGTAAAGCTCTCACCTCCTAAATTGTTGCCGCTGATATAATTCCGTTCCTTGTAAACCAACTAAATTCCCCAGGCACTTCGTATTTGACATCACTGAGTTCGTATTTTCATAGTCCATAGGTGATATCATATACGTTGAATAGTTGCTGGAGAATTCCGAAGGTTTGTTGCAATTATAACCACTCAAAAGCCATTTTCAGGTATTTTTGTAAGAATAACCAAACTGCTTATCTAATAAATTAAAGAACTGAGGCAGCAGAATACTGCAGGTCTTGGCCTATTATATTTGAACTTCCTTGAACCCGATCATGGCTGAAGTTTATAACTGCTAAACAAACATCTTGGGGTAGTGCATCCATTAGCTATTGCAGTGCACAAAACTTTTATCCCCAAAGTTGTGCTGGGTCATAAGTGTAAGCAAGTTAGTAATAAATCCTGGGCTAATACAAGTCACTGGTTCACCATTGCAACCCAATCACTTATGTTGATGTTTTGAATAAGAACTTGGAAGGCTTACATATTTTGTGCAGATTTAAACAAATCCTCTTGAAGTGAGAAACTTCTGCTTTGTGTATGATAGCGCGAAACTAATTATGACTAACAAATATCATTATATTAATTATCCAGTGGACGAAACTTACAAATAGGTGGTGATCAGGGATGTTCAGATCGCTCCGATTAGATGTGCTAAACTGAAAATATCTGAGCCGTTGTTAGGCAGGAATCCACGCGGATCCCACTATACCGCACGTCTTTAGGCGCTGCTACGGCCGAGAAGCCTGGCCCGCTCGAGGTTGGCCCAAAATTCGGGACGCTTGCCGGTCCGGCATCAAGACGAGATCTGATTGGTCAAAAATCTGGACCCAACAGCCAATCATGACCCAGTATTGGCCGAATGCCGGTTGCCAATGGAGCTCCAGAACGCGTCAGAAATTCCAGAAAGATATAGCCGCTTACGCTATATATACCAAGCGCTGTACAACTGTTCCTGAGTTCGTTTTGGGCGTTAATAGAACTGTTGCACCTTTGGTGTTTGTTTTTGACGTGAACGCCAGCTTGGGAGGCTCAGACCGAGAACTAAGCCGAGGAAAATACCGTTACAACAGCCGTACAAGGAAGCCACGGCATATAGTATTTTACAAGAACACATGAAGAAGATGAAGGAGCACAAACTCGCACCGGTTCCGTTTTTGGTAGGCCAAATTCCGGAGGTATCCAAATATGTTCATGCTGTTTGTGGTCGCAGAAAATGGCAAACAAAGCTATGGAAGCTACGCTTGTACTAATCTTCGGGATGTCTTTTCCGTTCGATATATGATGAATGAAGCACAAAACGATCCTAAGTGATTAGTAGGAACGGTTGATGCACCCAGACAGCTTTCTATCACCGAATCGTCTTCCAATTCTGAGTATACCACTAAAACCCAAGATTCCAAAACAATCACAACACATCCCGAATCTACTCAGTACATTGAGCGGGAACCTATCCAATACTTTTATATGGTGGAAGAAGAACCTCAAGATGTCTACCAGGTCTATCAGCCAAATGTTATGACTAGGACATCTCTAGGTTCCGCACAAATGACAGATTTAAAGCTTCACAATTCAAAAGGATCATATTTTACGGATCAGAGACCTGTTTACATGTATGTTTCTCGCTTGAAACAAAGTCACAACACGGATGGCCATTTGGCAGATTAGACTCACCGAACTTATTATTGAGCGAGATTCCATGGGTGTGCTTTTAAACTGGATTTGAGTGTAACATGCCTCGCCTAACTGTGATCGGCGACTAAATTGTTTCACATTTTGTTGGTTTTGTTTCGTTGTCTCCTCAATAGTTCCAATGAGTAAAAGGCATCGTTTTACTCTTTTTAAAAAAGTTTATTTTGCATTATTTTCCTCTGTAAATTAAATATTCTTTCAAGCTAATTGTCGTTGTCAGTCATACAAGGACGTTTTTTAAATGGTACGCTTTTTAAACTATCTTTAACTATCTCTGGAGAAAACCCATTTAACTCAAGCCTAACAACGTATTTTCTGGTTTACTACAACTAACAAAAAGTTTTCCCGCATGCACCCGTTCACTGCCATGTACGTTCCACTTTGTCGGACATTTATGGATTTGTTTATAATTGTATACACCTACAACTCTGGTCGTTTGCTTGTTCATTGAGCTAGGCAATTTGGTTGCAAACGTTTCATCACCGATCGAGGTGAGATCATCAGTGTGTTATTGGGGAGCGTAGCGGTGCGTAGCGTTGGTGCACTGAGTAGTGTTTCGTGTGTGTTAATGCACCTGCTGCTAGCCGGGAATGACCTTTGCTCGCGATTAGTATTTCGGTCGGGCAGTTCCATTAGTTGCTCCGTTATCATGTGTCCTCATTCACCGATGCCCACTTGACCTGTGAGCTTAGCATCCCCTGCCGTCGTAATCTGTTCGATGTTGGAGTGACCTGTGTCCTTTTGAGTCCTGGCTTGTGACCTTTATTGATTTGACTCCAAGGAGTTCCTTGTTTCTTTGTGAATCCAATATTTGGTCCTCCTTGAGTCTTCTACCTACCTACCTAGTTCTGAACCTCAAATTGTCTCAGCAATGAGGATAAACAGCTAATTTACATATCTGACAATTACTTTATGTTCAAATAGGACCCACAAACATTCGACCACGTCACTGACCTCACCCGGTGAAAAGGACCAGTCATAGTTGATGGATCATTGGCGTATCCCAGGATAAGTCAAATTAAGTTGGTTCTCAAAACTCCATTCATTGCTATGGATCTATCAGAATAGAGCACTTTCTGTAGGTCAATTCCGATCTGGTTTTTTGATGAATTCATTTCAGAAATCTAACTGCATATGTCTGTCTTTGACATCATGGTTTGAGACGTCGGAGTTTCCGCTCACATCACTCAAGCGCGAACATGTTCACCTGTTCAGACGTAAAATTTCTGATGAGACAAGCGTGCGCTGATGGAATAGTGGTAACAGGCGATACCCATCTGAAACTCTTACCAATAATCTTCCAAACGTATTGCAGGGATTTCTGATGGGGTATCTGTATATGCGTGAACCCTGTATTAACGGTCAGAGTCACTGCGCTACTATAAAATGGGCTGCAGTTTTTGATAATACATCGCGGTTAGGGATAACAATAATTATGGCTACAACAATAGTGCTGATGTTTACGTTAATTCTTCCGCTGTGATACTTTTTGGTTGCAGCTCGACGAAAATCCAAGTGGTGATATAAAGCTAGTTGCCCGAATCTCGAACCGTGGATGCTGTGGTCAGTCATGAGAGGAATTCGGCTGCCGAAATATCTGACTGTCCGCTAACCAGCTTAGCGTAATATCAAACAGAGACCGCCTGGTGTATGCACACAATTTAGTATATTGTATGTTTGCGTCACACGTTTACTTAGCACCATCCTACAGTTATTAATTCATAGGACGCCGAGTAATTTGCAGGCTAGGAAGTCCAAGTAATCTCCGATGTACCTCATACGAAGTTCTTTCTAATAGGTGTGTGAACTTGTGCACAGAAACGCGAATGTTGATATAATTAGGCTGTAAACTGACGTTAAAATGCATAAAAGAAGATTGCGCATCTTTGTCCACCAGAAGCATGATAAAGTCCAAAATGTCGCAGTATTAGTTGGTATTCTGGATTCACAGGGGGTAGCAAATCCACACGATGTGAACAGTACTTTTTGGATAGCAGCCAGGCCAACACTTCCAACAGTGTGCTGGTAATTACCATCTGACCATGGTGGAACGCTACTGCTTCAGCTGCCGAGGAATACACAGAAAAAGCAAGTTGATGATCTATGGAGAAAACGTCTGAGCAATAACTGGCATGAAGAGTCTAAAACCACCTGAATGAAATGGCCATTCCTATATAAGCTCCTCGTGTATTTAAAGGGGCTGGCCAAGAAGGGACTATGATAATCACAAGAGATATCAGTATGTTGTTGCACAACATATAATACCAGCACTTAACGTAATAATATAATAATAACCTGCTCCCCCTCAGTTTCATTGCGATCCAATTATAGCGGAATTGTTCTACAACTATTCTTATTCAGGTGAATGCTGGGTGGGAACTATACTTCTTAGTAAAGGGACAGGTAACCTTGTTTCCCCTTCCGTCTTCTGTGGTAGACAGCAAATCATTCCGAAATGCTACTGAATAATGGTTTGCATTAACTGTGTCAATCATGACCTCAACGTACACTACTATTACCATGGGTCAAGTGTGGTTTTCCGAATGCTAAAATGTTTTCTAATTCTTCCCCTCAGAGATGTAAATATACAGTGAGTGAGGGAACGTTCTTCCTACCGGATTTTAGCACACATAGCAATCCCCAGTCTTGGCTGCAGCTATATTGCTATCACTAAAATTAGATAGGACCGTACAAACCCATTCCGCTCCCACAGAGGGCAGTGTAGTATGGTGGAATCCTTCTCGCAATGAGACATCTCCTGCCCGAAATACGTGAATATCTAACATAATCCCTTCGCATATCTAGTGTAACCCAATTGATATCTACATAACAAGGGGTCGATATCCAGTACACGCCAATTTATTGTTTCAGTAACCAGAAATAACTTGGTGCTGTTGCCCTCACCCGCCGCCGTCATTTTAAAGTGACCGTGTCGATCTCCATTCCAGAAAAACATTTGTTAATATATGGATAAGTGTATAAGTGTATAGTGGATAAGTGGATAATTGAATTTCCAACATGCTGTTGTATCACCAGACACCGAATAAAAGAAAAACAGAAATAATGATCTCAATAATTTCGAAGATTGTTGTCCGCTCCAAAACCCCAACTCTCCTTCGGTTTCATTTAGGGACGTGCGAGATTCTCCTGCATGCCCAAACGAAATGAAAATATACTGACTCCCTGTTGAGGCGTTGATTTAACCTCAAATTGGACTAGTCATTTGCTGCATCCAGAATATTCGTAGTCATGGGATCTTTTCGATGTTTACCTCAACGTTTTTCTTTCCTTTCTCGCATCGCTTTATGTGTCAGAAAGTCGTTATCGCACAAATTCCTGGCCTTCATTCCAGGTTTTATCTGGCCACGTTGAATAGTGCAAACGAGATGACTGTACTCGTTTTCAGCTTCAGTAAAAACTTTTGATTGCACAGACGCAATGCAGTTTATCAAAATCTGTCAAATCCTTACTCGTCAGAGAAATTAACAAAGAATTGTAGTTAGTTATAAAAATCGGCCAATTAAACCGGAATTCAAAACTGAGATGTAGTCCAATAAAACTAGACAGTCTAACGCATACGCAATGTAATGCAACCTCTGCAGCCCATAGTTTGGTCCTCTGTGTTCTGGAACACCGGTTGTTTGGACTATCACCATATCACACAATAATCAGGCCGGGGAGAGTTGGAGCAATTCATGTCAAACAGTATCCAGCGTGCCTCATGAAGACCGCTCTTTCAGTGTTCTTCCAGAACCACAAACAGTAATTGGTGGGTGGGGTAAACTAAACCTGCCACGGAAGTAGGTGCGGTCAAGCTACGTCATCGAAAGGAACGTGCATAAAAAACGGAACATTTTCCCAAATAGCGAACGGTAGGAGGAGGGCTGCATGAACAAGAGCACTATGGGTGCAAATTTGGCAAACTGCGCAACCATCTACAATTCCAAGAGCTTTTTACATTTCTGTTAGGCGAAATGCGATAGAATGCAACTAGTTGATGCACTTGATCTGCACTTGAGTTCCGTATCGATCGAATGGAAAATTTCGCACTCCTGTGCGTAGTCTTCTGGCTGCCTGTCATGCTCGCACATAGGATCTCCTTGCGAATGCCATTCACTTGGAATTCCGCCCACTTGGTAATGGAAAATGGGGAAGTAGGGATTTGAGAAGGAGATAGCACTTTGAAGCAAACAATTCCAACTTGTTTGGTCCCTGTAAAGCTACTCAGAGAAAGCCAGAATAGCGCACGGTTGATTACCATTTGCAGGGAATTGTGGTAACCATTGACACAAAGCTCAGATTGAAGCGAGAAAGGAGTTGTTCATCAGATTTTTAGATAGCTCTAAAAAATTTTTTTGGCGCACAACTTTATTTTTATTGATTGCGGATATCCGTGTTTGTAGAAATTACTTCAGTTCAAGAGAAAAGATCAGACACATCAGCTCTGGAAGTGTAATCCCATTTAATACTTAGCAAAAACGGCTGATGGCTGTGTGCACACACTCATAAAAATATCCTTCCGTCGATAAACCACAACGAACACATACGACCTGTGTAATCCACTTGATCATATCTGAGGCTAAAGAAATCACAGTTGCCAAGATTGCTTCGTCGCTGTCCGGTACAGTGAGAAATTTGTTGCCTTGGGACAGAAAGTCATGATCAACGAACTCTCAATGTAAATAAAGCTGCCGCATATTTCACACTGAGATGAGCATCATCACAGTAAACTTGCCTTAACATGTGAAGTTGCGACTAATCGATATGATCGTGTGACCATTTTCACAGGCTTTTGCTTATCTAAATGCCAAAATTAGGTGGGAAACATTAAATAACGGTACAAAGTGGCACTCCTAACAGCGTTAATTCGGGTTTAATTTCACACCTATGTTTATGAAATGTATAGGTTTTAATTTTGAGGTAACTTATAATAGTGGACGACAACAAGGCCCTAAAACAATCTCCGCATTACTCACATTGTGTTGGGTGTGGTGTCACTTTCAGAGTCCAGCTTTGTGGACAGCTTCGTTACATGTCGTTTCCAAGAGAACTAGAATGAAGAAACAAGTGAAGATGGCAAGATCTCTTTTAGAAGATAGTTAACTCAACAATACACGCAGTCTTAAGGTTTCTGATACAGAACTTTGAGTCATGTGTGGATTTGACGGTCCAAATATCAGAAGGACTAGGTTCGAAAGTCTCCAGCACCATTTACACAAAATGGGCAAAATTATGGAACGAACCCCGAGTGTCGCAAATGCTCAAGTCTGTCGCTGACCCGCACAATGCGGTGTCAAGGACCGCACAGAACAAAGCGGCGAGCCGTGCGGTTTGGGGTTGTCTTTCCAGCAGCCAGTTTCGTGGTTCTGATTGGTGGGGGGATCACACAGAGCTCACGGCAGAACCAGGGAAGGCTCAGCGGATGAAGTGCGAACATGCATGGGTGATTAGTTTAGCGACGCAGATGAACACGCATACGCATGGTGATATACTGGTGTCGGACGGGGTGACCCTTGCGGCAAGGTGAATGGCGGGTACGGATAAACGAAACAAGTGGAGATCAAAAGTACATGGACCTAGTAAGCATATAGATGGGGGAATCACCATGTAGTTCTTTTAGATTCCAAATGCTGCGTATTACGTGCACATAATGTACTGCGTACTCACATGGTAATGTAACATCTAACCTTATTCTCAGACATACCGGCGTGCTGAGTTTCCATCGCTTGGAATTGTTTTCTGGGCATGGGCTCATACGTCACAACAAGGATTCAAAAGACAGATTCAATACACTCAGCTGAGTCTCCCGTGGGAACCAAACTGGTACGCAAATGAGCTTATCTGCCGATAATATGAAACCTTCCCTTGGCGAGTCAAGACATAACAAAAGATAGCTAATTATGAACGTTGTTCTTTTTTGAACAACAGAATTAGCACCTCAGACATAGCTGGGCTGCTCAACTTTTACACACTGAGTACTCCTGTGGCAGCTCTGCTAGAATAACCTCAGGTAACCCACCTGCTAACAACCACCGACAACGTAAATGGCCTTATTCGAATCACCAAATCCATCCATTAGAAATACCATACCATAACACGATCAGTTTGAGAACAAGTGATCCAGTTAGGTGAACGAAGGTCAGCCGGGGGAACCAAAATCTTTACTTGAAAGAAACTCGGTAATCATTGTTTTTCTTCGAGTATTAAAGAGCTTAACCACCGAAGAGTGCTAGTTGGATCCTACTCATGGCAAAATCAGCGTGCAATTCGCCTGTTACTTACGATCCTGGTCTCAGCTTGCTCAACAGGTATCTGCTTTGTGCGCCGTGAACAGTATCCGTGGTACTCACTGTGGATGCGTTGTACAAAGCCGAAACGTAAAAATCAAGTCACCTTGTCGTCTGTATCCAATATTCACCAGCTGCACTTAACATCTCTGGATTATCGCGAGAATGAGCTTTTCTGCAGTACATCACTACCGAAGAGGACAGACTGTGTTGACTTAAGTGGCCCAGATCGGCCAGTCATCAGGCATTGGTGCCAGTCATGACAATGAGGCAGGTTATATTTCCCTTATGGCAAGTACACAAACAATCATGTGAGTTCGGGGCGATGTATTTAGTCAAAACCATGCTGGTATAAACAACGCGCTCACATGCTGAGAAAGTTTTTGCTAGTGCGTGCAATATTTTAGAGATGGCTGGTCTCAAATCCGATACGAGCCTGTAGAAATTCAAAAGTAGCTGGACTCCAGATAGAAATGCTCTAGGCGATGGGCAAACCTTCGGGTTTCATTACAGACTCTGAAGACCTCTTGAGAAAACTTACTATGGCACCGCCCTCCAATATCCAGCCGGATATTTTGATTGCATGACCAAGCATCCTAAGAATTTTGTTGATGCATCTGGATAATACATATGGAGTATGGTTGTTGGTCTGTTCGCCGAGCTTGGCAGCTGGATTGCAAACGTTTCATCACTAATCGAGGTGACATCCCTGAACTGACGACGTCACCTCGATTGGTGATTAAACGTTTGCAATCCAACAGCCAAGCTCGGCGAACAGACCAGCAACCAGACAGCGCACCTGAGCTACCCACATTACACCATATTGCTAGCATATGGAATATGTATTCGATATGTTTGGTCAACCAACACCCAATCTAAGTTCAAAAACCATGGCAGCTACTTGCTTTTGTAGAGTATTCTTCTGTGTTCTCTACTGACTGAGCACTTCGGAAGTACCTGAAAGGTTATAATTTAGCACCTAATTTACTTTTACCACCTTACAATGCGTTTAAAGTTCCCATTTTTCCAATCTAATCGAGGCGTATAAATATTGTTGTCTGCAGCCGACACCAATTTACTTGCGACAGTAGTTTCTTTTACCACCTTACAATGCGTTTAAAGTTCCCATTTTTCCAATCTAATCGAGGCGTATAAATATTGTTGTCTGCAGCCGACACCAATTTACTTGCGAACAGTAGTTTCTTTGAACGCATGCATCTGGTTGAAAGAAGAAATGGCTTTTGCAGAGCTGAACGATAGCCAATGGATTCAATTTAAGTTTCGGTGAATAAGAATAACAGATGAACAGTCAGAGAGCTGTTCAGTAACCACCTATTCGCGATACATGGCATACATTAGGTGTTAGGGATATCGTCCGAACAATCTAACCAATGTTCAGTTGAGGCGTCCTTTGTTTAAATGACCACAGATCCCCGTAAGAGATGTAACGAATGCCAAGCTGTGAGCCTGAAATTTGGTTAGCTGTGTTCAAAAATACGTCAGGGAGAAGCTCATCCATTACAAAACTTCCGTCCTCGTTCTGACGCACTTGGCAAGGATCCCATTTAGCCCGCTAGCCTTAATTTTGGTGACCTGACCACGTCCTCTAGAGCCCATACCTGTTCAAAAAAACGGCATGATAATCTGTTGATAGTTTAAGTTTTAACAGAAGGCATCGCTGTGCCAGCTTCTCCTTATCAGCAAAGTCCCTTTTCATCCTCTTCCTGAGGAAGGTAAAAGTACCCGTAGATAAAGTAACAGTGGATATTTTCTCCTGACTTAACAGTATCCGTGCCAAAAAACACAGATTGTCGTTCGAATTATGTAGTTAATTATAATTTTTCTGCGTTTTAGCACGCTCGAAGCCAGTTAATGACAAACCTGAACAAATTACTTCAGCTAGAGGAATCCGCAGACTCCCCAAAGCTGTTGAAAGCGAATAAACCACATAAGGCCACACGCGATGCATCCACAACGAATTACGAATACCTGTTCAGTGCTTGCAAGGGAACGGACAGGCAACCGTCTGCAGGCTTTGGGAACCTGTACTGTGACCATGGAAGATCTGGGATTGACGTAAACAAGAAACAACAGCCAGGGCAAGAAAGTTCGTTCAGACTGAATGATCAAGAATGCCAGACAGACTTCCCCATGAAGACGCACCACAATGCACTCTACGAACACATGTCGGTCTCAGGTGATCAGATCAACGATTGTGCAACTGAAGATAACTCACCATGTTTACCAAACAAAGCCCCAGTAAAACCTTTATTCGACCTTGGTGTGCAGTCTACAACGGTATCAGCCTTGGCAGCAGTGGCTGCGGTTGCTGCAGCTTCCTTCTTGTCAAAGACAATGAACCAGGTGCATGGGGTAACAGAGGTTCCTAACCCTAGACGATCGTCAGATCAATTGCAGTCACAGGCAGCAGACAAGCAGGAACGCAGGCAAGGAGCGGAATCCTGCACCCCAGTGTTACAACGTATACTACCATCCGATAAGGTAAGCTTATTAGAAACTACATTTTCTGGGTAGGTGTGGAGTTCACTGCTAATCATGCGACGACGACCTGGCCTGTTTATTACGTACTTTTCGTCTTTCTGTTTGTAAGTTGGTTTTCCCTTTGTTTGTTTTGCCTGCTTGATTGTTCGAACCCATGCAAATGTTTGCTGATATTCTACGACGTGGAAGGATATCTCTTCAAAATGTGTCTGAGAGAGGTGGGTTCATAAAATACTGTATCACCGAATGACTACGAAGACAGGCAAGAAGAACTCTGTTTCCACTTACATATCCGTTCGAAAATAAGTTAACAAGGTAACTTGAGACATGGGCAGTCAACTATCCCACGGGTATTTTGGTGCTTTAGAGCTGATAAGAGATTGACGTGTGAAAAGTATGTACTACCTTACAATACGACACAGTGATACTGGCAGTGAGGAGAAAAAGGTGGAATGTCAACCGTTATTTGAATGTCATGTAGTCAGTAAGCACAGACGAGTGCTTTGGTTGAGACTTCAACCCAAGTCCAGTCGTAACCACTGACACATTTAGTACATAGATGCCATTCAACAAGGAGGGTTCCAAGAGCCCAGATACCATGAGGTTACCTGTTAAACCACGGAAAACAAGCTTCAGGTTCAGTTTATGGACCTCCTATTTGGTAGCTGGCGCTAAAACACTAAACTATTCCAACTAAACATCTAAGAATGATAAAAAAATATGTAATCTAATAGATCTTCTTTCGCAGTTTTCCTTCTTGCTGTATTCGTGTACGTATAGGCAGCTGATTTTTCTACCGGTGACTGCTCATCACTAATGATCAGAACGTCTGCCCAACGCAGAACAATGTTGCTACTACAGTAGAATCGCTTCAATATGGAGTTGTTGGTTGTGCAATAGAATGCTATTCACACGACAAAAAATTACTTGATGGCCCAGAGTCACATGACCAAGCGAAAGGACCCAGAAAGTGGTATTCAAGTCTNAGGCAAGAAGAACTCTGTTTCCACTTACACATTCGTTCGAAAATAGGTTAACAAGGTAACTTGAGACATGGGCGGTCAACTTTCCCACGGGTATTTAGGTGCTTTAGAGCTGATAAGAGATTGACATGTGAAAAGTATGTAGGACACAGTGATTCTGGCAGTGAGGAGAAAAAGGTGGAATGCCAACCGTTATTTGAATGTCATGTAGTCATTAAGCACAGATGAGTGCTTTGGTTGTGACTTCAACCCAAATCCAGTCGTAACCACCGACACATTTAGTACATAGATGCCATTCAACGAGGAGGGTTCCACAAACCCAGATACCACGAGGTTACCTGTTAAACCATGGATAACAAACTTCAGGTTCAGTTCATGGACCTCCTAGCTGGTAGCTGGCGCTAAAACACTAAGCTATTCCCATTAAACATCGAAGAATGATAAGAATATGTATTCTAATAAATCTTCTTTCACAGTTTTCCCTCTTGCAGTCTTCGTGTACGTATAGGCAGCTGATTTTTCTACCGGTGACTACTCATCACTAACGATCAGAACGTCTGCCAAACTCAGAATAATGTTGCTACTACAATAGAATCGCTTCAATATGGAGTTTTTGGTTGTGCGATAGAATTCTATTCACACGACATAAAAAGTGCTTGATGGCCCAGAGTCACGTGACCAAGCGAAAGGACCCAGAAAGTGGTATTCAAGTCTTTCTCAGGAGTTTGGGGTGTCAAACTCGTCTGGAGAAGCCAAGCTGGCAGATGGTCTGATCAATGTTATGCCTCATCCATCCATCACTCGTCAGACGTTTCACATTGCATGCTGCGTGAAAAAATCACACCTACAACATTCCATATCCATCATAACGACAATGTTATTCCAAATGAGAGCAATATTTGTAAAGGTGACGATTAGGGTAGACAATTCTTTGTTGCATTATTTTGTTTGACCCTTATGCTCCTAAGCTAAGCTCAACTAAGTGTTCTTCCGGAAAATCTTCTGACGGGTTTTCTTTTCCTTCACTTCAGTATCTGAATTTCATTGTCAACAAAACAACACAACCGCCAGAAGCATGTACAATTCGTACTCCTAACCTAATGATGCATCAACCTTACCCCTGATTAATCTGGGTGTTGGTTGGCAAGTGGATAGGTGGTGATTTGTGGATGTCGAGTGAAATCGCTAGTAAAAATCACAACAGTATCACAGATAACCACCTCACCTGAAGCATGTTGACTCGAAACTTTGGAAAGAACTTGCCGAATACGTGGGAACGGTGTGTGAGAACCGGTTTCACCGGAGCAGTCGAATGAATTGTCCCCAGGGGACACCATATGATTTAGTGACTCGCCTTTGGTAGCAAAACTATGCCTTCCTCCAATTGTTCAAATTGATTGAAGCGTCTTAATCTAGAGTTTGAAAAACAATGCATTGATGGCAGTTTTTTCTGATTCTGCTGGATGACAAGCACAGAATTCTTCATATTCCTTTCGGCTAATTAGGCTTAAGACAAGTTCTTTTTAGAACTACTGCTACTTACTCGTCTAAAGATTCGATTTGTTTTGTTCAGATATGTTTTTGAATGCAAGGTGTGTGCTCAGACTGGTTAAAATGACCGGTTAAACTTCTGAATCGTTCCCTTTGTGAATTATACTTATTCTGTTTATTCGTCTGTCCTTTGGGTGGAGATGGGTAAGGGGCATATTGAGCAAAAACTGTCGATACATGGCTGATGTGCTGTACATCACTAGCATAAAGTGAATAACATTTCTGCATATCGGTCTGGTGATCTGAACTTAACTGACACATCGACAGTTGCCTGAGCCAGTCTGTTTCTGTTCATATAAAGATGCCCTAAGTTAAAATGCAGTGGAACCGTACTATACTGGCCTACAGTAGCCTAAGGTTACCTGAGATTATCGGTCAACTCATGACTCCCACGAATAATCTACAGAAGACTGTCTTCAGAATTTACCTTTGAAGGGTCAGACAGGCTAAATAAAGGCTTAAGTCGGCCGAGGCACAACTTCCAATGATGATCCGATAATTTTAATCCGGTTTGTGGAGGTTGGCGTTAGGTAGACTGAAATCCATGTCATCTTCAACATGCAACAATAAAAAAATAAACTTTATCGACGGACCAAAAGTGTCACCGTAAAAACAAGTGTCATGTGTTACGTTTCTCACCAGTCTGGACCAGGGTTTAAGGAAAAACTCAGTTTTACCCATCACGGTTCATATTTTCTATCAAGTGTACTTTTCAAACAGAATATCGTGCGCTCCATCAAACGGTGTATTCGTACATTCACAAATAAGTACAACCAGATCCAATTTAACCCTTACACAAGTACACAATGTCATCTTGTTGCTTACTGGAAAATTTGCAACAAGACGACAGCTCGAAACAACCTTGAACACAATCTCAAAACTTCGAAAAAGTCTTCAGTCCGATGGGAAAATAACCGAGGCCGTCATTCGGCCCTCAGAACCACACAAACCACACAAAGCATTCAACAGGGCACGAGATTTTGTGCTGGAAACTTGCACACGTTTTGACATAATGCCACAAGTGGCATGAGAAAACTAACTTTTTTCCGGTAAGATATATTTAACCCGGGTCTCCACGAAAGGAAACAGTTCTTAATATCGACTAGGTGAGCCTCTCTGGTTACATATACTATTTCCCACTGGCCTTCATAAAATAAAAAACTCTCTAATTATTCGTTATGAAATGCTTGCAGCGTGTGTTCACTATTTGATCCCTATCTGCTAACGTAATTAAGTGCGAGTGCACAGAATAAGGTAACACTAGTTCCACTGACTGCGGTCAGTTCTGGTCCCAAGACAGCCTAACACCCATCGAAACTTTGGAAAGAACTTGCCGAATACGTGGGAACGGTGTGTGAGAACCGGTTTCACCGGAGCAGTCGAATGAATTGTCCCCAGGGGACACCATATGATTTAGTGACTCGCCTTTGGTAGCAAAACTATGCCTTCCTCCAATTGTTCAAATTGATTGAAGCGTCTTAATCTAGAGTTTGAAAAACAATGCATTGATGGCAGTTTTTTCTGATTCTGCTGGATGACAAGCACAGAATTCTTCATATTCCTTTCGGCTAATTAGGCTTAAGACAAGTTCTTTTTAGAACTACTGCTACTTACTCGTCTAAAGATTCGATTTGTTTTGTTCAGATATGTTTTTGAATGCAAGGTGTGTGCTCAGACTGGTTAAAATGACCGGTTAAACTTCTGAATCGTTCCCTTTGTGAATTATACTTATTCTGTTTATTCGTCTGTCCTTTGGGTGGAGATGGGTAAGGGGCATATTGAGCAAAAACTGTCGATACATGGCTGATGTGCTGTACATCACTAGCATAAAGTGAATAACATTTCTGCATATCGGTCTGGTGATCTGAACTTAACTGACACATCGACAGTTGCCTGAGCCAGTCTGTTTCTGTTCATATAAAGATGCCCTAAGTTAAAATGGAGTGGAACCGTACTATACAGGCCTACAGTAGCCTAAGGTTACCTGAGATTATCGGTCAACTCATGACTCCCACGAATAATCTACAGAAGACTGTCTTCAGAATTTACCTTTTGGCCTACAGAGCCTAAGGTTACCTGAGATTATCGGTCAACTCATGACTCCCACGAATAATCTACAGAAGACTGTCTTCAGAATTTACCTTTGAAGGGTCAGACAGGCTAAATAAAGGCTTAAGTCGGCCGAGGCACAACCTCTAATGATGATCCGATAATTTTAATCCGGTTTTTGGAGGTTGGCGTTAGGTAGACTGAAATCCATGTCATCTTCAACATGCAACAATAAAAAAATAAACTTTATCGACGGACCAAAAGTGTCACCGTAAAAACAAGTGTCATGTGTTACGTTTCTCACCAGTCTGGACCAGGGTTTAAGGAGAAACTCAGTTTTACCCATCACGGTTCATATTTTCTATCAAGTGTACTTTTCAAACAGAATATCGAGCGCTCCATCAAACGGTGTATTCGTACATTCACAAATAAGTACAACCAGATCCAATTTAACCCTTGCACAAGTACACAATGTCATCTTGTTGCTTACTGGAAAATTTGCAACAAGACGACAGCTCGAAACAACCTTGAACACAATCTCAAAACTTCGAAAAAGTCTTCAGTCCGATGGGAAAATAACCGAGGCCGTCATTCGGCCCTCAGAACCACACAAACCACACAAAGCATTCAACAGGGCACGAGATTTTGTGCTGGAAACTTGCACACGTTTTGACATAATGCCACAAGTGACATGAGAAAACTAACTTTTTTCCGGTAAGGTACATTTAACCCGGGTCTCCACGAAAGGAAACAGTTCTTAATATCGACTAGGTGAGCCTCTCTGGTTACATATACTATTTCACACTGGCCTTCATAAAATAAAACAACTCTCTGAATATTCGTTATGAAATGCTTGCAGCGTGTGTTCACTATTTGATCCTTATCTGCTAACGTAATTAAGTGCGAGTGCACAGAATAAGGTAACACTAGTTCCACTGACTGCGGTCAGTTCTGGTCCCAAGACAGCCTAACACCCATGGAATATATCAGGTTGGCCAATCGCTGAACGGACAGCTTTGTCTGCTCACAGAATGGTACAAAGACAGTTAGTCAATATTGAAGATAAACCGGTAACCTCAGTCGCAGTTTGGACAGACTAGGAGTTCTCCACCCTAATTTTTGCGGATTATTAATTATTTTTCACCAAGTTGCAGCATGGCCTATGGAAGAATAGCTACTAGATTTAGGGAAACGATAGAAATCTAAAGTTTCCAAATTCTGTCAGCAGTCAGCTGCCAACCGGATTTAGGCGTCACCCACAAACCCGAAATACCGGCAAAAAAGTTAATCGGGAAAACTGGGATGGATCAGCTGCGGTAATTGGAAGAAAAACTGCATTGAAAGACTGTTTTTCAAGGGCACCAGTGAAATTGCATGTTGCTGTGGTGTAGGAATGACTTAATGGCCCTGTCTGTGGTGCAACAAGCATAGTTTTCTCAAATCAGTAGTAGGCAGATTCGAAGTGCACTCTGATGATTACACTAGCCGTTGCTTTTTCACCGAACGAAAGTGGCGTTGCTGTGGTTTTTGGGCGCAAGTGCATGTGTTTATTTTCATCGTGCATTTGCATGCCGTCATTCCTTTACTTTTGGTTAGATTCAACTCCTCCTAGAAAAAGGAGATAGCAGTCGTAATCACACCAAACAATATAGTTGAACAAATCTGAGTGTGACTGCAAATTAGCAGTTTAACTCTAATCTGTAGTATTTGGTCAGTGATTGTTCCGTAACTAATCCAGGAAACCACTGTGGGTGAACCAGGTCGACACAATTTCATTTGCTTACAATCTAAAGGTTTGCTGTTTTGTTTACAACCATGTGAGTGGAAGTGTATCGCGGTATGTTGTCTTCAGACAAAGTGGAACACTGGGCAATACGTCCACTTTTTTGTCTAAGAACCTATCAGTTAGGGAATATTATTTCCGGTCAAGGGCTTTTACGACCCAGCGTTACGATCTTTCGATAGTCCTGCGTTTTTAGGACTGGCGAATGCAAAAAATTATGCCAACTAATAGCATAAGGGGTTAATTTGAGATTTTTCAGAGCACTGACTGACAAGTGAAGTTGAAGTGCACGAAGACTGATGTGCGCGAACGATGCTACATTGCTGAACGTCACTTTGAGGAAGGTTCAGCTTAATGACAAGCTGAGTTAGAATTTCTGGGACTGTTAGACGCCTAACTGCATGATGCGCTTTCATTTTTGGCCACTTCCAGGTTTTAGAAGTGCGTTGGAATTTACTTTTTAGATAGGCTGGAAATTAATTGATATTTGTGAAAATCCCCTTTACTCTCTCGGTGCGAGATGGTACACCTTGTCAAAAATACATCAACGAACACAAGTATGGTTGCTTAATACTAGAAATTCCATTGGGCCACTTGGGTCAGAGACCAAATCTCCTTTGCTGTACATTTCCTTTGCACTCTGAACTCGGTTCCGGTTTGCACTGAAAAAGCGCACCGAACTAATTACGACCAGCAGGATAGACGGGTGCCATTTCTGACCCCAAACCTCAGCTTGGTGGCTGTCTTGAAAAGATTGTTTTGAATGCATCGGTGAAGAGAGAAGTAAAATTGTTCTAGATTGTTCAAGAGATGGTTTACTACATTTGGGCAACAACCGACAATCGAAATATTCTGCCCACATTTCCACACCCTCTTCTCAGCAGAAGATCAGAGAGTCATTATGGTCTCCGATCGTTTTGCTGATAAGAGCTTCTTGTGGTGGCCAATGTGGGATCAAAATACTTTCACCTGCAAAGTTGATGGTTGTAAGGGAGCTGAGACAATCCCAGGAGCATAAATTCACACAGAAAGACAAGTAGAGCTCTCAGCCAACGCCATAGATTCAAAAGCCTAGCCACAAAATAGTGGGTTGATATCAGCACAGTAACATACATATTTACGAAATAAGTCACCCATGTGCTCCAACCCTTAAAAGTATAACCTAGGGCTTGTGTTCCTCATTCTTGCACACGCTGAAAAAAACCTCCAC